>NC_056744.1:1460048167-1460065966 GCF_019279795.1 Protopterus annectens | reverse complement strand
TGACCACCTGCTTTACACCAGCATGTTGTCATTTTCCTTTCCATGAAATACAGACGAGTGGGCAGAGCCTCATAATTCCTTTACTGTCTGTTGCAGTATATGTCCTAAACCTCAGGGCAAAGCTTAGGGAGTTCATGGGTTTGGCCCAGGAGAACCTGGCAGCAGTCCAACAGCAGAAAAAAGGTTTGGGATGACAGGAATGCTCTTGCCTGAGAGTATAGGTTATGGTGCTCATTTCTGTCAGACACAATAAGCTGCAGGCAGCCTGGGAGGGACCCTTTGAAGTAGTAAAGAAGGTCAGTGACATTACTTATATGGTAAACCTGCTTGGCAGGAGGCAGGGGCACAAATTGTACTGTGTTAACATAATGAAGCCTCAACATGCCCGGGTGGTCCTGAACAGACTGCAAAGGGCAGGGTTGACTATTAATCCCAGTAATTGCCATGTGCGTATGGCAGAGATCCTTTACCTTGGACATAGAGTGGGGAATGGTAAGATTAAGGCCAGAACCTGATAAGGTAGAAGGTGTTCAGGCATGGCCTGCCCCTGTTATAAAAAAACAAGTGAGGTTATTCTTGGGAACAGTGGGGTACTGTAGAAAGTTTATTCCTAATTATAGTACAATAGTAGCTCCCCTCACAGACCTGACAAAGGAAACAGGCCAGATAAGGTAGTGTGAGACCCAGCCTGTGAGCAGGCATTCCAAAAGCTTAAAGGGGCTTTGGGTGGACTCTCTGTATTAGACAGTCCAGATTACAGCAATTGCAATGCAGATGGAGTCTCAGGACAGGGTACAGGCTAATGTGTTCCCATACACGCTCCTTTCTCATAAGCAGCGTTTTTCCTGGGTCACTTAAAAAAAAACTAGTTGAGTTTTCAAAGGGGGATAGAGATGTGACATTGTGAGGTATTACCAGTTGTACAAGAAGAAGTAAGGCAGTGTATATGTGGAAGAAAAAACAATCCAGATAGTCAACAAACAACACCAGTAAATGAAGAAAAAGTGACTGTAAAGGCGAATCAATAAAGCCCAATGGACGACTGTATTCCACTCCAAACTATTTTAATAGGCACACCAATACAAAACATTAATGCCAAAACAATACAGTGTATATGTGGCTTTTGCAAGCATGGCTGGCTAAAGTTTTGTAAATAATCTTATGTCATTTGACTATCACATTAGTTTGTATAGATGCTTGTATTAAAATGTATTTGTAAAAGTTACTTATGTTAAAAATGATGCAACATAATCTTAATAGAGTTCTGAATGTGAACTGTGCCAGAGTCAAGTGACTAGATGTGATGTCATTCCATAACCAGCTAAAGAATGGAACTCTGGCAGCAGCAGTTTGTTTGTTTTTGCTTTTCTTGGGAATCTGATATAAAAGATCTATGTCAGTTATCACAGTCCAGTAATAGTTGCTCAGTAGTTGTTAGTTGTACAGTTCAGTGTGTGTGTGTGTGTGGAGTAGCTCATCTCGCCTTGTGGAAATGAGCATCTAAGCAGTACATCTTGCCTTGCAATTTTAAGTGAATTAACTAGGGACAGTTTCTCTTTAGTTTAGTTAGGAAAAGTAGCATGAGACTAGTTTAGTATTATTCTTTTTTTCTGCATGTGAAATTCTGTCCAACTGTGCTATTTCATATTTCCTGTGACTGTAAACTCTGATGCTTATTGTAACTAAATATTAAGTATTTTCCTGTTTTCTATTTTTATTATCCATTATTAAATATTTTATACCTTTTCATTGTGGCTGGTCTTTTAGTGAATATATTTAATACCTTGAGAGTACATGTGCTTATTTCAGTGTCACTGTGGCCATTAGAAAAAGCATTACTGCTTCGATCCCACTCTACCATTCATATTGGTATTATTTGATACAGTATAATAGCTTACCCCTTGTAAGAGCCTTAGAGTATCTGGCTGGTGACAGGTACCCTGGAATCTGGAGAGAGGGGACACAGCTGGAGAATCTGTGTCAGCCTTTCCCAGGTGTGTATGTGTGTATGTATGTGAAAAATCAGATATTCAAGTGTGTGTGCCAGATACTTGGAATTGGGACACAGTGCTCCAAGGAGGGTCTTGTTTGGGATCTGAAGAGACAGAGATTCAAGTCCCAGTGGAGAGTGCTCCCTGTGAGTTCCTGGGGGAACTGTGTTGAATGCAGAGAGCTGCATTTGAAATACTGTGTAAATCCTGTCCTGTTTTTAGTTACCACCTCTGACTGGTGTCAGTCATGAGGATTGAAGCTTCTTGATTACTAGTCTAGGGTAAAGAGGGGTCGTCTCAACAACAATGCCATGTTGAATGGGTATGCATTTAAAACCAGCTATTCTGCTGTCCAAGCATACCCATCCAGTCATCCAGATTGTGTTTGAATAGGGCCAATGAAGTGCTCTGTTTGACATGAAGTTGAAGTCTTTTCCAAAGGTTTGCTAACTTCTGGGAGACAAATCTGTCCCTTCAGCAGGTTCTATTAATGTCACATGCCAGGTTAAGGATTTTAGAGCAAGTAACCTGTGTACCATTTGACTTGCAGATATGCAGCATTTCCAATAAAGCAGGGTCAGAGATTGCCTTATATGCAAGACATAGACCACCTCTGAGTAGTCTGTATGAAACAGAATAAAGTGACAGTGATTTCAGATGATCCACATAGGACAGATGCTGAAGACCTTGAATCTTCCTTTTGAAGAACCGTTGTGCTTTATCCAATTGCTGCAGCTACTTGGAAAGGTACACACCAAAAGGGGCATTGCACTCAATTATTGGCCTGGTGAGGGAAGAGTACATGGAGGTTATAACTTACTTTTTTCTGGAGGCAATGCCCTTACTTATGAGATATATAGAATGCCATTCTTACCACTGTGGAGACATGGAGAGCAAATGTAAGATTGCTGTCAACCTGTTTGCTAGGGTCTCTCACCACTGAGTGGGTACTTACGGTGTTGCTATTGATGTGGTAGTTAGAAGGAACCTCGCTCTTACCAAAAAGAATGATAATACATTTTTTTGCATTGAGTTTAAGGCTATGACTTTTGCACTAATCATTTGTTTGTGTAAGACTCTCTTGTAGTATGTTGAAATCATTTGGAGATTTTATGACCGCTCCCTGTTTTCAGTCATAAGCAAGCTTTGTCAGCCACAAACCTTTAGTTTTTGCTTGTACTTCATTGAAATAGATTCCAAAAAGTAGAGGTCCCATGACTGATCCCTGTGGAACACCACTGGTTACAAGTCTGCTTCTGGAGGTGTTATTTTGACTATATGTGTTCTATCAGTGAGGCAGTTAGTGACTCATCTAATGATATAAGGGTTGATAGCTAGCTGGGTGAGTTTGTCATTGATGCCTAAGTGGGGAATAGTGTAAAATGCCTTGGGTAAGTCTAGGTACGCTGTATGCACAGATTTCCCCTCATCCAGGGCCTTGATGACTGTCTCAAAGAAGTCCACCAGGTTTAACAAGCATGATCTCCCTTTGACAATTCCAAACTGAGTAGGGTCAAGTGATTGGAAATTACCTATATCTTTATTAAGAATGTCCATGATGATTCACTCTATGGCCTTGCAGATAAGGCTAGTCAGCCTAATAGGTCTATAGTTCCCAGGGTCAGTGGAAGTACCACCTTTGTGCAAGGGAATAACTGTGACCATTTTCTATTCAGCTGGGATGAAGCTGGTGCTTAGAGTATGATGGAAAAGAGTACCCAGTGATGTTGCTAATTCTTGTTTGAGCTCATGTAGGATGCAGCCTGGGATGTTATCAGGTCCAATAGATGCTGTGTTTTCGGCCTTAGAGAGGGCCTTTATGGCTTGCTCTTTAGAGATACAAGGTAGGGGACAGGTGGAAGGGATGTCATAGGGTATATGTAGCAAGACAGGAAAGTGAAGTTTTCACAAAACCAGTTGGCCAATATGTTAGCTATGTCTGTGGGCTCGGGTTATCTGGTATCATTAACTGCCAATTCGGCACAAGTCTGGACTTTCCTTTTAGGTTGCAGATGTAACTAAAGAATGCCCTTTGGTTGTCCTTAGTTGAGGAAGCTAATCTGGATTTGTAGTTTGCTTTGGAGGACTTCACAAGAAGCCTTATTTGCTTGTTTAAGCTGAGGAGGGAGAGCTTCCAGTTTAGGGCTCGTTCTGTCTTACTCTTAGACAGCAATCTCTTCCTCTTGTTGTAGAGCCTGCTAATGGCAGTTGTCCACCAGGCAGCTTTGCTCTTCTTGAGGAGCTTGATTTGGTCCTATCATGTACAGCTGAGTCAATGCAGTTAAACGAGTGTTTGTATAAAGCATGGCGTAGAACTCTGCATAGTTGCCAAGTCCACCTGGGGGGGGGGGGGCAGTGAAACTATTTATACCATCCCATAAAAAGTTATAATATGTTTTGGAGAAGTTTTTTTAGTTTAATTGCTGCTGGGGGGAGGGGGGGTCAGGTGCAATAGTCACTTCAAATGAGACTGTTTTGTGATCAGATCTCACCTGGGCAGACCTCACAGTGGGGGTGCTGGCGTGGTCCCCCATATTGGTAAGCACCAGATCCAGGATGTTGGCACTCCTTGTGGGGGTGTCAAACAGCTGGACCAGGTCATTGGAGTTAATGAAGTCAAGAAACCTTTGGGCAAGTGAGTTTGAGCAAGAGTAATTTACACAGTCAATGGATGGGTAGTTAAAGTTGCCCAAAACCATGGTGTTTGGATGCATCTTGATAGACTCAAGTAGATCCAAATAAGAAGAGTGCATGTCCTGATTCATGGAGGGGGTCCTGTAGCTAGCAATCACCTGAATAGGTGACCTAGCAACAGTTAATTGCACCTGAAGTATCTCCAGGGAATCATGCTGTTTAACCAGTCTGGAGGTGTATTTACCTTTAATGAATATTGATACGCCACCTCCTTTAGTTTTCATACCTTCAGTTTGTGGCCTGAATGTGTGGAAGGAGTTGTAACCCAGTATGGCTGGGGTGCTCTCCACAGCCTTGAAACAAGTCTCCGTGTATGCACAAATGTCTGCATCTTCCAAGGTGAGGACATCTTCTGGTGTGTGCATTTTCAAGTTATGACTTCTAACATTTAACAGTATAACCTTGAGGATGTTTTTAGATAGAATTTTTATGTCAGAAGTATTGTCCTTGAGACACTGCCTAAAAAAAGGCACTATGGGTGTGACAAGAGCCTTAGCCAGTAGCAGAAATCCTAGGGTTGACAAATGAAGACCATTTCTGGCAAAGCATCAAGGTCTGTCGATGTTGTCATCCCAGGCTGACAGATACTGGATTCCCTTAGAATGACACCAAAAACTAAGCCAATTATTGAAGTCAATCATTTTCTGTTGGTAGTGAGGCATCATCCTAGATGAAGGTAAAATGCTGCTTAAGGCTAGGGACATACTTGCCTGAGACACATAGTCTGAGAGCTCAGTCATGTCTGTCTTCATGTAATCTAAAGAGATATGTCTCAAGTCATCCACACCAACGTGGACTATGATGGAGTCATAACAGTACCTGCTGTTGAGACACTTGAGTCCATATGTAATATGTCAGATTCTAGCACCTGACAGACAGCTCTTCTTTTTGTGGTTATTCAGTATTCTGCATCACTCCACTCTCAGCCTGCTGTCACCTTTCCTCCTCCATCTTGGAAAACTATAACCTCAGCAGCAGCCCTTTGGTTCCATCTAGTGGTTAAGAAGAGTAGGGTAATATTTATAACATCATACATAGCATTATATGACGAACAGTGACACTTCAAAAAAGAGAAAATAAAAAAACAATAATAAACATTAGCAAAATAAAACATACAAAGAAAAAGGACAGAATCATATTCAATCCATATTTCAGTCCACATCAGACGACATTATTCCCCCATATTTTCTGCCACCGACATATTTTTTTTTTAATTTTAACTAAGTCAGTAGTATGTCAATTTATTACATAATAATTCGTCACATTGTGCAATCCATAACATCCAGACAGGACTAATAATGATCTTATTGTACATATTTATTTATTTATTTTTTTTTATCTAGGATGTCATAATTCTCACACATCAAAATGTCTAAAGAAATACTTTGTATTTTCCATATGCTATTATGAGCCTCTCCAAAAAAGTACTCTGTCATCAATTAATGCATGTTGAACAGCTTCCCCCACAATTACATAAAAATACGTACTCTTTTTGTTTGCTTTATATTTCATCAGCTCCTTCATAGGATGTTTTATAGCAACAATCTCTATAAAAACTTCTCAAAACTTTTTTTTTTTTTTTGCTTTCATTAAATATATTGATGTATTGAAAACACCTTTCCAAGACCTGGTGTAATTAAAGGTATCCATTATCAATGTATACCACACAGTTGTCTAAAAAGTAGCTGTGTCTGTATATTTATTTTTCAAACAATTAACTGATGTAGATATTCCTGCATTAAAAATATCACATTTATTATTTTTTTATTTCTAATACTATTCCACAAATCTTCAAATTTATACCACAATATCTGTACTATTAAATCACAATCTTTTAATGATAATTTAACTAAAATTAATTTGGATGCCCATAAAATGTAAAAATTAAGCATAGCAACTTTGTTTCCATTTCTTTAGGGAATGGGAAAATGTATAGCTTAACTTACTAAGACTATTAGAATATAATAAATAAACCTTATTTATAAATAATACGGAGAAAGATTTCTAAGACTGTAGAACAGAAATAATATGTACTAACAAAAATGTTATCCAACTATAAAAAAAAATCATTTACTGTACAAAAAACAAATTTCTGTTTTTTTGTAAGGAAAATGGAAACAAGGAATCCAAAGCCTTTTATGAATAAATAATCCCATCTCACTCAATTGAGATATTGAACACAGGCAGAGTACTAGATCAGTGTTTGCAACAATTATTAAGTCATCAACATAGGCACATATAATGGGACTGGAATATTCAGAGTTATATATAATCAGTAAAAAACAAATAGGCTGTAACATTCTTGAATAGCAGCATTTGTTTCTAAGCTAAATAACAAGCTACAAAGGGGACATCCCTGTTTTACCCTACTCATAAGTTTAATTCTTTGTCCAATCCAACCATTTACCATAGGGCTGATCCAGGACCTATTATCTCTCTCTCTCTCTCTCTCTGTAGATATATATATATATATATATATATATATATATATATATATATATGTACACACACACGCACACACACACACACACACACACACACACACACACACACACACACACACACACACACAATCTGACAGGTATGTTCACTTACACTGAACATTCCAATATATTCAACAGATTACTATTAGCAACAGTATCAAAAGTTTTAACAAAATAAAAGGCAACCAAAAGTCCATTGAATACTGTCTGCAATTTGTCTAAGAAGAATCATCATCTCTTTTATTGGTTGATGAGAAATTCCAAGGACCCCTAGATGAAAATGTTTATATGATGCCATGACAAGCCTCTCTTAAAGCAATTTACCACACATTTTATATATGATATTATTCATTGTTAAATCTTTCCAGTTTAAGAATTTTCTGTTGCTTTTCTTAAATTTGAATTTAAGAATCCCTTCACAAGTAATTTCACTATTAATCCCTTATAATAACTTCTCATGTAACACTTTAATAAATATTTTCTTCTGTGAGTCCGACATATTATTATAGAATCTGAAATAAATTCCATCAACTCCAAGTGCTTAACTCTTTATTGCAAATGTCTTGTCAGTGGTTGTCATTTATCTCCAGTTTCAGAACTGCCCAAACCTGTGAGCTAATGGTATACGCTTCATACATTTTTGAAACATATTCTGCTACATTTATTTATTTTATTTATTTATTTTATTTTACATTTGTTGACCGGGCTAGTCCAGTTGGATCAATGTCCATTTTTAGTGGAGACCCGGGGAGAAAAGCTCCAATGATGAAAGCAAGATAATAAAAATAAACATAAACAATAAACACTTATGACAAAAGCAATGAGAAAAAATACAAAGATTTTAGTACAGGTAATACAAATCTAAAAAGAAAACAAATAAAACCAACTAAAGTAATATGTAAGGCATTAACTACTTTCAGTACAGAATATGGAAGAATGGAAGTATTACGTAGTTCAATATGTAATCCATAATCGTAAAAGACGATTAAATTTTTTTTTTTTTTGTTGCATAATATCTCTTTATGAAGTAAATATAGAGCCATGTGCCTCCAAAGACCAACAATATGACTCTTATCTGCTTTCACAATGTTTTTGGAAAGGGAGACACTTCTAATTTTATGGCTCTAACAAGATAGTTTAGCCTATAGAATAACTGAGGTATTCTTTCCTTTGTTAAGGAACCTAATTGTCTGTCTGCTTGAGAAACTCTTTCACTATAAGATTGCTGTAAAACAGTGTCATAATCCAACAAAACTGATAGTCTAATTTCGTTTGAGCTTAGATTTCTTTCCCCTCTAACAATATATTTTTTATATTTCTTCTTAAAATTAATTTACCATTCTGTCCACGAAGAATAAAATTCAAGTAGAGTTTTTCCCATAATAGTATACTCTCTGCTTTCCATGCAATCGTTCCCAATACGGATGTTACTTTTTCAACACATTTCCCTTCTATAGCAATTTGCTCATTTTAACTCAAAGAAAAAGAAGTGAAACACAAGCTGATATATAAAAGTCTGTTAATTTATAATCCCATAATGTCAAATCCTCCATAAAGGCAAAATAATTTATATCATTGAGTGGATGCCCTCTTTTGTATGTGGGCCTCATCATGTCCCCAAAATAGCTTTTTTTCAAAATGTAAAACATCTTTAAATATTTTGAAATCTGTGTTTATCTTTCTGTGGTCTTCCTTAGTTTGCAATTTTAATCTCCCGATATCATTGCCGAATAGAAAGCAATGTGTAATGCTTCAACATGCGTTTACTGTGGAAGGATCATATATACGTATAAGAAGTATTACTCCTATACCATCATGAAGGTCTACAATAACTACCTTCTGGGTGCTGAAATGATAACATCTAAAGCTCATACATTAGTTTTATATAAGGTGGCTATGTCACAACATAAATCTGCCCCAAATGATCATAATACTTGTTGGCTACAAACTACGTCCACTTGTTTTCTTTGTAAAAGGTTTAACAGCCTAATATGTATTAAACATGTCACGTCTGCAGTTATCATTTTACAGTTTGCTAAAATCACTAATCTTCTAGATTCATTAATGATATTAGCTACATTTAAACTACATATAGAAATGATCCCTTACATTTTTGAAGGTTCCTTTTTTTTCCTAGCTTTAATTTTTTCCTTACTCTTTTCCTTATGGGAATAAGTTTTTTCATGTTTATCTTTGCAAACCTCTTTCTAAATCTACAGTACCTTAATTTTCATCTTGTGTATCATCTCCTTCAGAATCATTACTAGGTAATATAGGCTGTCAGAACCCAGTTTATCATGAACATCTGTTCCTCTCTCTGCTAAAGCCACATTTTCATTCCCAGGGTGCACCTTGTTTACTGTAATTAAATTAGGATAAATAGCATTACTAATAATTTCTGCTGTGCTGTGTAATTCTCCTGCAGGTGGCATAGTACTGGAAAAAAATATTAGCTTTAAGAGGAAAGCAGCTTCCTTTATGTTCATATTTAATACAATCACCTTCTGTTTTTTTTCTGAATGTGATCCCTGACAAAAGGAAAAGGCAAACCAAAAATAGGGTTCCTTTCATGTAGTCAAACCTTTACAAGTTCAAACCACATATGGTCGAGATCATAAGTTCGAATTTGTAAAAGTTTGAGTGTTTGAATGGAAATCTCCATAAGCAGAGGTTTCCATTTTGTTTAATGTGGTGCAATATCGGAGTTGGTATATTTAAGTAGCGGGCGGTGTGGCGTGTGCAGGGGGGCTTTCCCCCCTGCTTACAACTATTTATTTTGTTGTCCGTTCATTTTTTTTTCCATAGTCGAAGTTTTGTAACTTCGAACATAATGGTTTGACCATTAGGTGTTCAGAGTTATGGAACTTCGACTATGTGATATAGACCCCCCAAAATAACCACAATTTTTACATTTTCCAAAATATTCCATTCACAATGTTGAGCTGAATGCCCTACCTCTATACAATGAGTGTACAAATATTTAGTACAAGAGTGTATAAGATGTTTTTGGGAACCACAAAAATTTTGGTTGACCTTGGTAGTGGTGCTGCGGTAGCATTGTCACCTCACAGCAAGACGTTGTCCCATTTGATTCTCAGCTAGAGCATCTTCTGTGTGGAGACATGCGTGAATGGGCGTACCTTCGTTGAAGGTTGTGCGTCAGGGCTGGCAACTCGGTACGTAAAAATCAACTGCCAATCATTAGCGGACCGGAGTTCCGCTGAGGCGACCCCTAACCGGGAAAAGCCAAATGACGCAACAACAACTTTGTAAAATACATAAACTTTATAAGCATTAATATGGATAACAACTGGTAGATGCACTAAAACACCACTGTCAGATTTTAAAGATACCCAGATTTCCCATGCACCATTCCATAACTCTTAATCATCACACATTGTTTTAACATTATAAATATTTTGACATAATAGGAGAAGAAATGTTTTAATTCATACAATATCTATATCTGCAGAATTAAACATCTGCTTGGAATAATATTTTGTCTTATAATATCGTAAGTTGCCTATGGCTGGCAGATTTAGTGAGGAAATAGTCACCATAAGCTGAAGTCTCAAAGGTAATATCACAAAAGGAGTCTTTTCTGAAAAAATAAGAGGAAGAATTATATAATCCCAAATCTCATACCCATTAATGGCCTGTCCATGACTTGTACCACAGGCATTTTCTGATACAATAGCTAGTCATTGTGGTTGTAGCCATGATATTTGGAACTACTTTTGTATAAGTACTAAGAGCTACAGTCTCCATCAAAGCAGTTTTTGCCATCCTGCATTGATGGAGCATCTTTAATACAAATCAAGGGCAATTAAGTATCCATACCTTTAACCCCTGATGTCATTGGCATGACAACAAGCAGCTCCACCTCTGCTACAATATCACTATGCTCCATTGTCTGACTCCAAGAAAAAGCTGTAGAGTCAGAGGGCTCTTCTTCATCAAACAAACCAAAGTATCATCAGGTTACCTTCCATCTTTTAAACACATCATAATAATTTCTTGTTCCTTCAACCTTAGGTTTTCCTCCATGTTTGTTGTTCTTCGCCAAGACTGCCCTATCTTCCCTGTCACAAGAGAATTTGAAACTATGAAAAGACTAAAGGAAGTTGCCTGGTGCCCTGGCCAAATTGATCCTAAGTACAAATACCACCTTGGTTTCCCCTGAAAGTGGAGACTAAGCTGGCAAATAAAATAAAATAAATGCAGCTAATCTTACTTTCTGATTACATAGAACTAAATCCTGGACCAATAGCAGCTTTATGTCACAATCACTGTAATCACTAGCATACTAGAAATAATTCCTCTTGACCTTTGAATTTACCTTTGCTGGAAGCATCAACAACAAATCTGATGAGCTTCATGTATGGATACAACTCCATAGCCTCAATATCATTGGAATTTGCAAAACTTGTCTGGAATCTGACTCACAGTTCGTTAAGAAATGAGTTATCAACTGTAATCTGTACCACAGAGATAGACCAGGATTGCATAATGGAGGTGAATGCCTCCTCCTAATTAAAAACAACACTGTCAGTGTTACCTCACTGTGTCATCATCCAACACCAAAAAACTTCTTTCATTTGGTTAGTCATGCAAACTAAATAATTCCTAGACCATCACCTTTAAGTGCTGTCCTCCACCTTCCACACCTCAGAACCTCTGATTCCAACTCAAAATGTTTGCTACCTAGTAAGAAAAATATCGTAATTGTATATCAGTAAAAGACTAGCATTTTAATAAGGTGTTGCTTCAGGATTAACTTCCTTAACTAGATTGAAACAGGCCTTAGTGGTTATATAAACTGCATAATGTTATTCTTTTTACAGAACTAATAAGGCAGAATTAAAAAAAAATGATGAACATTCCCTCTATGATCATATTAACTCTTAGAGAACTGGTAAACTGTACACTGCACACTGAATGGCTGAATGGAGGATGTTAATGTACAGGCATTGCCTGCTGAGAAACAAGTCTACCACTTCCCGTCAGCATATTAAGTTGTCTAGTGAGCATAAAATTAAAACAAGTAAACAAAGAAAAAAAAAGAAAGAAAAGTGTGCATATGCTTGCTTGTGTGTGAGAGTCAGATAGAGATAGAGGGAGAGAGAGAAAAAATGCAAGAAAGTGAACAGAAACAGAGCTGAAGAGAGTGGAAAGAGACGGGGCTGACTGTAACAGGCAGTCTATCAGCTTAGACCCATTACAGAATAAGAAGTCAGAAACTCTTGTCTGTCATTATTGACTGACTTTAATCCTCACTGGTTTATCAGTGAATGAAGTGCTCAATGAGACACAGTACAGAACTATATGACAAAATCTGTAGTGTTAGGCCTCCCAACACCCCTGGACAAGCATTATTTCCCCAATAATGCAGGCATTATTGCTTGCATGCAGTTCTAAACTGCACTGCCTGACCTTATTAAGTAATGCTTTATAACAGGGGTGTCCAACCTTTTGGCTTGCTGGGGCCGCATTGAGTAAACAGAAATGGTCTTGGGGCCACATATAAAATATATCATATAGTTAACGCTTTCGTTGTTCCAGAAGACCACAGTCGACCTCCTGGCTGTACTGTAGGTGCATTTGAACAATGAATAAATGTAATAAATGCCTAATATTTGCATTAAAATTCAAATACTCATTCTAATTCTAATTCTCTAATCTAACAGTTAACTCTAACATCTTAGTTAATATATATGTATTTATAAATATATATATATATATATATATATATATATATATATACACACATATATATATATATATATATATATATATTTTTTTTTTTTACAAATAAACAGATATTCACTGCAGCACTAGCATTTCTCACTGGGAAAACCATTCCAGCGGTCAAACTACATAAAATGTCAACATCAGCAGTCCTACAATACGATAATTCACAAAAATAACCCAACAAATTTGCAATAAAGTAAATAATTCACATTACTGACTTAATAAAACGATTCTGAATAAGCTACAAGAGGGTCTCACCAAAACAAATAACTGGTGCAGAAATATGGCCTCAAGCTAAATGTCAAAAAATGCATGATTATCCCCTTTGAGGAGAGTGATGTGCCCACAAAGTATCACATTAATAACAATGTTGTAAGCACGCAGTAAGTCGTATGGTACTTGGGCACCCAGGTTGATAGAAACCTGGCTTGTGACCACCACGTTGTCTCCGTTGTAAGGAAAGCTTTTTACATGGCCCACGTCATTAGTAAGGGTACCTCATCCAGAGACAAGGAGGTCATAACATCCCTGCATTCTTCCTTTACAAGAGCCATTATTGAGTGCAATGCCCCTTTTGGCATGTGCCTCAGCAAAACACCCTGCCAAAAGAAAGACTACAACCATTTCTGACAAAAAAGGTCAAAGGGCTAAGTTCACTTAGTTATCCAAACAGACTAAAAAGCTTCTTGCTTTCCTCTGTCTCTCACTGGCCCCTATAAATGTCATCATTGGCTTGCTTTCCAGGCTAAGAAAGATCCTGCCTTAAGAGACTTCCTCTACCTCAGAAATACTGGTTATACTTAAAACGCTCACTACAAAGACCACAGCCTTCACTGCAACATAAACAAGCCACTTTTTATGGACAGGTTCTTGACACAAAAACCTTCAACTTCTGTAAAAAGCTCCTCTCAATATCAAACAATGTAGTTCAGCAACACGATGGCTGGATGGATAGCCATAAATGTAGTCCTTGGGTAAGTAGTATAGCCTTCATCAAACTAGATGGAAAATCCACATACTAACCTTTCCCAGCTGGATGGCTAAGATCTAATATTGGTCACTCAAGTCTAGTTGCTCAAGAAGAGGGGCATGTTTAACTAAGAATTCCATTTGCAAAATTATATTCAGTATACATATTAAATCTATCTCTCTATTACACACACACTCGCACACACACACACACACACACACACACACACACACACACACACACACACACACACACACACACACACTCACACACACAAAAAAAAGCCCCTACTTGTAAAATAGGCAACCTCAGTAATCACATGACACCCACTCACTGAATGAAATTGTCTGAAAGTCAAAATATCTGAAAAAAAAAATCATAATAGAGATGGATTCATCCATGTAATTTCCCACCATCAAAAGGACCATCAATAAATCAACAAACAACTTCTCGGCAAAAAGTAAATCAACAAGAAAACCATAAACTATAATGCTACATACTGGTGTAAACATATAGCTTGTGTCAATCCCCAGGTTAATAAATACCAAAAGATTGTTTCAGAGCTTCAGCTATGTACAAACAGCTTTCTCCTAAAAACTTTACTCATTGATATTTGCCTTGCTGTAATTATAACTGTAAAAAAAATGTTTTTAAGTTTATTCTGTACCTCAATGATACTCACTGTTGCGAGATGTAATCTCTGCCATATTGTATGAGTACTACATCCATAATTTGCTGTCTCTCTTTCTCTCTAATGTATTGTATTATATTGTTTTGTGTTATTTCTGGAGCTTTTCTCCCCAGGCCTCCACTGAAAATGGACCTGTGTCCAGTTGGACTTTCCTGGTAAACAAATGTAAAATAAAATAAAATAAATAAAAATAAACTTCCCTCCAATCTAAAGCCATTTGACATTCAGACATTTTAATTTGTGCAGAAGTTACTCACAGATTGACAGTTTACTGAGCTATAATGCTGACCTTCGCTTTTGAAAAAAAAAATTCCCAGACTTTGCCAATAGCTCAAAGTGTAGAAAGGATTATTTATTTATTATATATTTATTTATTTTTGGAAAACATCTTTAAAACTGTTAAACTGATTACACACCCAGAAACACAGAAAAGTTATTGTGATTATGTAAACCACATACTGCTCCAAGAAATCAGTCACATTAGCACTCTATGCTTATGTCCGAACAGATGAATCATACCTGTCAATTCCAAAAGAAGTAAAGTAGCTTAATAAGAAGGTTATTTGCAAGGTTACATGGCAGTTTATATTGGAAATAAGCAGAGATATTAAAAAAGCTCTGTTTTTCATAATTATGCCGAAAAGTCTTCCAAGGTAAATACAACTTCTGATTTAGTATGTAACCATACCTCTCAACCTTAGAGCAAGAAATCTGGACAAAGCGAAAAATAAAAGTGGGACACAGGCCCGAAAATAGTTATGCATCACAGACACCATTGAAACAACTGTAGCTGCAAACATTACACATCACTTATAATCTTTCTATCCCATCATTGTCAGTTAAGTATTATATGGCTCATTCAGTCCTGCCTTCTTTTGTATCAAAGAAAACCATGCTTTGAAATGACAAATGCATTAAAAATAATAAATAAAACACATTGCATCAACATCCTGCAACTTCCTACCTGCAAGCAACCACAGAGCTTTCACTGAAACTAGTGCTACTTGTTTCCCCAGAATGACAGCTCTCTCTAATTAAGTCTAATGGTATACAATCTACCAGTATCTGGACTACCTGAAATAAATTAAATTATGGCCTGTAAATTGAAAGTATACTTTGTTTAATTAAACTATATTTCTAAGCCCACTTACTATATTTTTTCAGTAACATCCCAATATCCATTTCCAGGTCACTTTACAAGACATTGGCAGTGGTAGACTTTGCATCCTTCAGAACCCCACAGGCCCACGCTAATACATTGTCCATTAAATGTAAATATCCATCCACTGTAAATGGCAAGAAGCTATGTCTTAAAAAATCTACTTCTGGCATGCGTACCCAAGTATTAGGTTTTGAAACAAAGAAACATATTCTCCACAGTCCGTAAGTCTCTGTCTTTAATAATCATCTAATGTTGCAGCACTCCCAACACATAAGTACTTACATACACACTAAAATCCCCAACATTTAAAAAATGACATTGTGCCCACTTGATTTGCCAGTATTGATGATCCGCCAAAGCTATGCTTACTGTTGTCTACCACTGCTTAGAACCCACCAATGAAAAAAACGTACTAGGTGCTTTTTTGTTTATCTGAAAAAACAATACAACTTTATATGCTACAGTCCCACATAGTCAGTCCACTACTGACCCATTAACCCTAGGCTGCTGTCTCATTCTTACTCCCTGGAACTGAATTACCTTGGATGACTACTTTTATTTCCTAAGCAAAAGACACACATTGGAAGATGAAGCAAAAATCAAGACATTCTTTGAAAATCCATACAGTTAAGAGGTATGAGTTCATGTTCAATACAACACTCTCCCTGTCAGGAAAAGCCGCAATTTAATGAAAGTGTACTCTTAATGTATGATATATTTGTGAGCTAACTTGTTTGTGTTCAGTAGGCAGACTGATCATTGTTAGCCTCTTTGTGTATGCGTCTCTCTCAGTCATGCACACATATACACACATACACACACACACACACACACACACACACACACACACACACACACACACACTCTTCTTCTACTTTCACGCACACAATTCTGTTTTCATGCATGCACTCACTCACTCCATATTTACCTATTAACACATGTAATTGCTGTCCCTTTCAAAGGCAACAGCGGGAAATCCATACACGAGTCCCTCTTCAGCGAGAACACACACACACACACACACGCACAAACAAACACACACACACACACACACACACACACACACACACACACACACACACACACACGCACACACACACACACACACACACACACACACACACACACACACACACACACACACACACACACACACACACACACACACACACACACACTGATTGGTCGGCACAAAATAATGGCGTAAACACACTGACCCTTTTTTGGCTCAAAAACAAAACTAGAAGGTTGCTTTGGCGCATGTGCACACCGACATTCGCATTACAGGTCACGGGAATGAAAAACACAAACAAAAAAAAGTGTTTTGGGGCATGTGTGCATCAATATTGCAGTTAGAGGTTGAGGGCCACATGGAAGAGCTCTGAGGGCCGCATGTGGCCCGCGGGCCGCAGGTTGGACACGTCTACTTTATAACATCTAAAAAATGAAAAAAAAAAAGTCCCACCCATAATTTCCATCAGCAGAAATAGATCACATGGCCCCGTCTATGCACTATGGGACAAAAGTAGCTACCACAACTTGCATCAGTACTACAGTGCCTGCTTCCCTGATGTGGCTTGCACCCACCTTACAAATACCCTATTCTTTTAATTATCCATTTTTTATATGAAACACATAGGAAAAGAAAAGCTGTCCTACAACTTCAAAAACTAAGAGACTCTACCCAGACTCCCTGGAAAGCAATGAATTGTTCAACCTTCAGAAATACTGCATTGGATCATATTATAAAGATAAACAAATAAATGAGCTTCCTAATCCCAAAAGATTTTCAAATGAAGTAACTAAAACCATAAGATGCATGCTTAAGCATTTTGATCGAACACAACTCTATCCTCAAACTCTTTCTTAAGAATTCTCTAACCCCTCTGTTCCTACCAGTGTGCAATCAAAACCATGTACTCTACCCCTCATGCATTACATTTAATGGGTCAGACTGCATTACAAGTAAGTTCAGGAATGTTTAGTGTACAGGTAGTGGTGGGTAATGCATGTGTCTGTCTATTTGTTTGGCTGCATGTTGAGTGTTTGTGTGTGTG
>NC_056744.1:1459933495-1460047667 GCF_019279795.1 Protopterus annectens | reverse complement strand
AAGCAAACAGTACCCCTATATGTAAGCCATTAAACACTTTACTATTTGTACCCTTTTTGAGATGATGACCAAAACCTTAATGGCCTTGGACACCTGATTTGCTCTTACAGGCTTAAAATCTCTCCAGTTTTTGGTTTACTATTGCAACCTCAATGTATGATCCCTATTGAGGCAAGCCCTCACAACACCAAGCATATTCAACCTTAACATATCTACTAACCATGTAGTAAGTGAGACCAGTTCATTAACCAAAATCTCCCTCGCATGTGAAATAAACTCCTTCTCCCCATGAAGCAGTGGCAGTTATCAACCACATTTGAAAGAATTAAATGCACTAGTATGTGTTGCTTCCAAAGGACAACTGTGGTCAAGCTTCTTGTGGATCACTAGGTTGTAAACTTGGTAAGATCCCAGAAAACCACAGAAGCTGTGTTGTTTGCATTTGTCATGACAAAAACAGACTGTTGGATGAATAAAATGGTACTAGAAAGATCATGAATATGGCTTCACAGTGTTGAGACATCCACAAAGAGTTGAAGGCCTGCTCTGCTCTGATGGTCTGTGGCTGACATGAATGGAAACCTGGCACTTAACCTCTTAAGGTCACTGGAGTGGTGCCTGCACTGTTTGCCAAGGCTGGGGTTGCCTATAACAGCATTCACCACCCTGGCAAGGCAGTGCCAGGCATGCACTTTATAATGAGAACTATCATAAAAATGTGCTTTTGGTGGTTTCTGTACATTAAATACAGAAATATTCCAAACACCTCCTTGGAGCTCTACCTCACTCAGTGCCCTCAGAAGCCATATACACTTCACAGGATACATTCTAGAGGAATATTGTAGCACATTTGCATTGTTGCATGATGCTGCTGTCATATGGCATGCAACAATGGGCACCATGTCAGCACATGTCACAATGCCACCATGTGGTGATGTATAAATGTATGTCATGACAGGGTGGCGTTTGTGTGTGAAAGGCACAACAGTAAGCTTGTGTGTAGCCTGTAGAATCCTGATCTTGTTCCAGTCTTGCTCTTTAGCACATCTGGGAGAGACAGCAAATAATATATCCACATATATGTGCTGGGACGGATCTACTTCTAATTACCAAATCGGTACTTAATCGAATTACTGAACATTGAGAAAATGTTGCAGAAAAATTCATTTTATGAACACCTAGATCACCATAATGTAACCCTGGGAAACTAACCACTTGGCCACCATGGTAAACTTTGCCCTTTTCTTCATTATAGTGCAATCTCGGAGTTGGTATATTTAGTTAGAGAGGGTATGGAGGGCCTTGATTTGTTTCGGTTTTGTTTGAAAGTGTTGGTGGCCAAGTGGCTAGTTTCTCCGAGTTACGTTATGGTGATCCTCCATGTCTACCACTATCCAGATGTCATCATAAGAAAGTCAGTGGCATACTCAGGGTGGCTTGCAGTGGGTCTCAACCTCATATTATGGCACACACCTACAAACGTCTGGGACTACACACCAGTGGACAATGGTCATACTGCTAAAATACTTCTCGTTTGATTGACTGTGTACCATGAGGAGGGTAGGAGACATCAAAAGACGTCCAGGAGCATAGGTCATAGTTGTTGCCATTCAGAACTACAGGGGACATGCAGAGTATAGACGAATGTGGATATGGCCATCCACATGTGTGGTGGAGACAATACTAGTAATGTTATTAGGCCATGTCATGATACACAAATCAAGTTAGAATGCAAGAGCAGGTTATTGTGATTTGCTAGAGGCATACCTACCTTGAGCTACAGACTGCTATCCCATGTCAGGTGCCTTTAGAGGTGGCCTTTGTCTGTTTGTGGATTAGGTGTTGTGCAGTCTGTTGTACCTGTTGACCATGTGGTGGGATGCTATAATGTAATTGCAGTGGGTATCAGCAGCTCAGCATGTCTTTCCTCACCTTTACAGAGCAGGATGGCTCCAGAGTAGAGTAGAAGAATGGAGAAGGTCTTTTAGACAGAGACTGACATCCTGCTGCAGACTCCCCAAGAACACTGCTGATGTATCTTCCTTACTGAAAAGAGTGACCAGGCTTTCAGTGTATATGTCTGGTATGACTTTGTTAAACAGGTAAACTCTGTCAGTGGCTCAGTGACCATAACAAGGTTCAAGAGGAAGTACGTTGAAACATAGGAGAGGATGCCCATAGGTGGGCTGCTCCTTCACAGTCATCCCTAACAGACACAGAAGAGTTCTTGGCGTGTGTGTGTGTGTGTGTGTGTGTGTGTGTGTGTGTGTGTGTGTGTGTGGTGGGGAGACAGGACAGCTGCTTCATATCCAATGGAGGACTTGACTTTGGTGTAGAAATTCACTGACCACCATTGGTGTCAGTAGGCAATGCCCTAGGTGAATACACCATGACCTATATATAATGCAGTGCAACACACCAGAACTACACCCATACTGAATATGGGCATTTCATTCATGTAATAACTTCAGGCATTCAGCTGCAACATCAGTCAGCATAAGGTAAGCAGCCTGTATTTTGCGCATGACATTTTGTTTTACAGCTATAGCCTCATTGGGATTTGGGAGTGTCTCAAGGTAGCATCGATACACATGGAAGTGTCTATTTTCACAGATGCCTTTGTGTCTAGATCCTCCATGGTGTATTTTGGCATGCATGAGGTCAGGAAAATATCTAAGCCTCACAATCATGGCTGCCACAGAATAGTGCAGGCTGTGGCTACAGTGGCACTCTCAGGCATTAGTAATGTGACTACCATATCACCTTCCTCTTCCAGAGATATTGCTTTATTGTTTGTGCAACCCACCCCACAGCCACAGGATACTGTAGTAGGACAAGAGCTGGTTGACACAGCAGCCCAGGGTGAACCCTCATCCCCTGCACTCCAGATATCAGTGAGTGCTGGCAGCTCTCATGAATGTGAGAAGGACAGTAGCCATTACAGAGCTAATTGTCATGGTATGTGGTCTACTTGGTGACTTCAGAGAGGGTTTTGCCCACTTATGGAGCATTTTGGGCAAGCACAATGGGGAGTATGTATCCTCAAGGTGCTCATATGCAGCCACATACTGTTCTCATGGCCGATCCTAGAGCTAAACCCAAACATAAAATTACTGTTCAATCTCAGCCTTACTACAGGATATGTGCCCAAAGAGTGGCGTACAGCAACAGTGGTCCCTCTCCATAAAGGTGGTGCCTCAACGGATCCTGGAAACTATCGCCCCATAAGCCTGACTAGCTTGGTCTGCAAAGCTATGGAAAGGATCATCATGTACCTCATAAATAAAGATATTGGGGACCTAAAGACACTGGATCCTACCCAGTTCAGCTTTGTTAAGGGCAGATCCTGCCTCTTAAACCTGGTTGATTTCTTTGAAACAGTCACCAAGGCCATTGACGAGGGAAGGTGGTCCACAGCCTACCTGGACCTCGCATAAAAGCCTTGATACAATACCCCACTCGGGCATTATAGATAAGCTCACCAGCTTAAATATAAACCCCTATGTCACTAGATGGATTGCAAACTGGCTCAAGGACAGAACCCACATGGTTAGAATTGCTGGAGCCATGTCAGACTCAAACCAGTTACAAGTGGTGTCCCACAAGGCTCAGTCCTGGGACCTCTCTTGTTCGGTATATATTTCTCGGAGGTACAGGCCAACACGGAAGGACTGTGGCTGACCAAGTTCGCAGATGACTGCAAACTGGGTGCCATAATCGACTCTCCAGCCGACACAAGCATCCTCCAAAAGGGCCTCATAGAAACAGACAACTGGTGCCAGAGCCATGGCCTCAAGCTAAATGCCAAAAAGTGTATAGTCATCCCCTTTGGCAAAAACAAAGTGCCCACAAATGACCACATAGGTGGTAATCCATTAAGTACAGAAGAAGTAATTAGGGACCTAGGGACCCAAGTTGATAGCAATCTCTCATTTGACAACCACGCCAAAGTGGTTAGAAAAACATTTTATATAGCCCACCTAATCATGAAGGGATTCACATCTAGATCAGGGGAGGTCATCGTGCCTCTTTACTCATCCCTCATCAGGCCCATAATTGAGTACAATATCCCTTTTGGGATGTACCTTACCAGACACCTGCAGCAACTGGAAAGACCCCAAAAGTACCTCACCAAGAGGATCAAAGGGCTTAAACAGATGCCGTCCGGTTAAAGAAACTCCAGCTCTACTCAGTGGCATACCACCTGTTCAGAGGCGATCTGTGCCTGACGTATAAAGCCATGTCCAACCTGGAATTAATGGACATGCTGCACCTCAGAAAATCCAAATCCCATCGAGCTCGTGCTCGGAGACTTGAACCTCAGCACTGAAATAAATAGGACATGCTGGAGGGACAGATTCATAACCCAGAGGCTCTCTTCACTCTGGAATAAAACCCCAGTCCAGGTTAGGCAGAGTCCCTCATTGACTCTCTTCAAGAGGAATCTTGATGAGTGGATGGGAGATCGTAGGTTTACCCTGGATATCAATTCTGTGTCACTGTTAGACAGAGGCACAGTATACTAACCTCGAAAAAGGGCATAGCAAAATAAATTTAAAATGGGTGGCGAAAGCCAAACACATTCTGGCTAGGCTTATAAATGCCCTAGGGCAGATAGCCTAGTATGAACCTATGAACCTATGAACCTATGATCCTCTTCCACATCTGGTGGGGAAGCCCACTGTGCAATAATCAAGAAACAGTCTAGGTCCTGAAGGGCCACATCCCACATGCCATCTACCAGTGTTGAGAGTAGTGTGGCCCACTGTAGATGCACACATGGACAGGGTGTATATGTAGAACAACATGTTGCACATTCATCCATTCATGCTCATGGACCACACCACCTTCTGTACTGGCTATGGACTGTGACAGTGACATTCCTCAGAAATGGACCTCCTGTGGGCAAGGAAATTCACAGTCAAGCATATACATTTATGGTGTCCTGGATACATACAGACACATACACAGTGCAGCAAATTCTGCAGGAGTTATGTCCCCACACTCGCAGCCTCACACTAAGCACCACTACTCATATTTACCAGTATATATCACACAGGATACTACACCCCATCCCTGAGCAGTCTTACCAGCTCATCACATTTGCTAGGAAATGACACATAAATGCTTAGCATCATAATTAGCCCCCCAATCTACCAAGTGCCTGTTGCAAACTTCTGTCATTGTGGCTCCCCCCAGTTATGCATATGATGAAACCTGTATCCTGTCCTTAGTGCTCCACTACTATGGTAGCCTATACCTATTGCTCAGCACGACCACTCCATGCATTTATAAAACGTAGCCTGATTGTAGTATTGCATGCACCATTGTTACTTTTTGTTATATCTAATCTGACCAATAACTGTGTACCAAATTCTGCCTCTTAGCCAGTCCCCTGGTACACAGCACCTACCTTTGCCACACGTGGTCATTCCCTGCAACTGAGCTGTCCACAAACCCCTCAGTAACACATCTAACTACAAGGGAGATGCAGATGGAGGAGCAATTTGTGATCGTCATACAGATCACCTGACCGCAACCTCCAATCACATCTCCAATGCACATTTCACTGACACACAGTGCAGTCACAGTTAAGCTATTGATCGTGGAAAAAAATGCACGGACTGTACATAATCTTTTCCACGATCGACAGCTCAAAAATGTTTCAGTGCAAGCTTCACTTAGTAGTTAAAATATAATACAGTGTAGGACAGATACTGGGATTGACAACTTTAAAAAGGGGGTGGCGGCGCCCATGCCTAAATCCGCCACCGATGCAAAGGGCGTTCGTAAAGAGGAATGCCCTTTAAAAAAAAATTTTTTTTTTTAAATTAAAATAAAATCAGCCGGTTCCAGGGGGGTGCAAGTGCACCCCCTTGCACCTGCCTGCGGGCGCCCTTAATTTATTAATAATTTCATTTCTAATTCAATTAATTTAGATCACCACCTCTCCTAGGAAGATAAGGTTGTTGTGCCAAGATACAAAAAAAGAAAACTTGCATCTGATCCCCCATGCTAATACAGTTTATATAGAATTGGGAGTAAAGGAATTATGTGCTGTGGAAAATAAGAAAATAAGAAAGGGGTTACACTAGGGAACAACTTAGTAAAGATAAAAAGTGTGTTTTAGAAGGTAGGAAAATGAGGATTTATAATAGATATGAACATGAATATAATTTGGATCAGGGTAAAAATGGGGAAAAAAATTGTTACCAAGTCTTTCCCATTTTCTCAGAATTTGGAGGGTATTGTTAGGTGTTTATGACACATTGATGATGATGGAATTATTGGTAGGCTATTTCCCCAACATATAACCTTTTCTTATAAAAGAAGTAATAACTTAAAATACTATATATTGTGGATTACACACATAAGTCAAAAATTCTTTTAAGTGAACGTAAAGAGATGTTTTCATGTGGCTATTGTAGGGTGTGCCCAAAAGTGAAAAATCTTATTGGCACAACTATTAATGGGAGAAACTGCACTGCTAATAGTGCATTTAATTGTAATTCAAGGGGGTTGTATATATTATAGGTTGCAGTTGTTCAATTCCTATATGGTATGTGGGTTAAACAAAATGTAAGTTGAAGATATCGGAACATGTGGGGGACATGAGAAATCAAAATACTAGGAGTCCAGTTTCTGAACACTTTATGAAAGAGCATAGGGGATCAGATGTAAGTTTTCTTTTTTGTGTCTTGGCACAACCTTATCTTCCTAGGGGAGGTGATTATTTAAACAAATTGAATTAGAAACAAAATTAATAATAAATTATAAAACATCGTCCCCTAGAAGATTAAATCAAGAAATAAATGTTTGTTTGTAATTATGTAAAAAATGTTTAATATTAAAATATATAAATGTTTTTTAATGTATATTTGTATTAATTGAATACTTAAGTGTTTGCTGGCTTGTTAAATGAATTGAATGGGTTTTGCATATGTATTAAATAAAGGCACCTTCAACTATGATTTAGATACTGTGAAGGCAAATGACCGAGGTACCATATTGTATGGTGGAATAAACAGTTGGTATTGAGCAGTTTGGTCTTTTTTTATTTTCTGAAGTTTTTCTATCATGTTTTCTCCAGTAGCAATGCCCTGATCTATCTGTTTGTCTACCAACATGTTGTGCAACAGTGCACACACAGCAAATATCTTGCTGCATGTTGTTGGCAGAATATTATAGGTTGCCACCAGAGGCATCTGAACAGCAGAAGCAAGCCCTTGTCAGTCTGAACATATGGTCATCAACATTTCAGGTCTGCAGTCTGCCATAGTCTGAGTTTTTTATTGGTGTCTTCAGACATGGCTCCAGGATTTATCCAGTACTGCCCGTAAGATGTCCCTGGGGAAAGTCAGCCCAGAAATATTACTAATATGAGTAACATGTGTTGCCAGAAGTGGGAATTTTGGACACTGCCTGGGTAGCACACAGAGACACTGCAGCCTACCTGTCAGTTGATGAAGTGTAAATCTTTATGCTTGATACATTGCTGTCTCCGTATCTGAGGTGGAGACCTTGATGACAAGTATCTCAGGGGAAATGAAGGTGCCCGCTTGATGTTTCTTTCTTCTGTAGCACATGGGAGCTACATATCCACCACTACATGCTGTAGCATGGCATCAAGAAACTGATGTTATCTGTGAAGCAGATGCCAGGGATCCATTGTGTCCCCAGATGGTTGCTGAAAGGTCCCTGTAGGTAGGACCGTCAATGCTACACATACCTTGGTATCCACAGAAATGGGTATACCACACATCCCATGACCCTGCAAGTTAGGGCAACAGACCTATACCAGCTCATGCATGGTGATTCTGTTCTAAGAGAGGCAGTCCACTATTTCTGTCATAGACAAGATGAACTGTTAAGCATGGTCAGATCTTTCTGCAACATGGAGGGTGATGAAGGGCACCTTTGTGGCTACTGGCAGTGCAGATGGCCTTGAGCATGTACCTTTCTGACAATACTACTGCAATCCCCAACAGCATAACAAGGCCTATGTCCCTGTTCACAACAATTTTATGGGAAACAGCTGCAGTGGCAGTCGACATTCGTCACACAGCTTTTAATAATTTCTGAATTGCTCCGCTATGTCATTTACCTTTATTTGCATTTGCCATCACCCTTATTGTAATAAAGTTGCTCATTTCCATATAATCATACTTTCATTTGCATGCTATGTGACTGCAGTGCTTTGTGACCTTGCTCAACCACACTTTGTGTCTGTCTGAATTTCTCTCAACCTGCATGCCACTGCTCATTGCATTGTTTTTGAATTCTGGGGTTTATATTAAGTACCTAAGGTTTTTCACAATTTAAAATGTTCAGTTTTCATCTTTTAACACTATCTAGGAAATGATCCCATACTATATGGAAATATAAATCATTATTAACAAGAGTATGCACTATAAAATGTGAATGGTGTCAAAGTCTTCCATTTTAATTTGGTATGATGAAATGTAGTGCAGAGCAAATAACAACTCTGTGTAAAGATTTGCATTTCGCAAGACAGTTACTGCATTTAAAAAAAAATCAAGGAATAAGATTGTATGGTGATATGGAAGAACATCAATCTTTTATTTACACAAATGCCTGTTTTATTGTTAGAGAAACATGATCATATGGCAAGTAATATTTAACAGGATATAGTGTAACACTAGGTAGTCTTATGCATAATGATAGCATTGTGCCATCTTGGTTGCAGGGTTCTTATTCTGACAGATCTGTTAAGCTTTCTGACAAGAACAGAAAGTTTTAGAGGTTCTTTATTGTCAGGATATGATAGAACAAAAGAAATTTGACATGGGAAATGTCCTCTTATAGAATTCTGGTTTCAGCACCTTAACATCAATATTTTGCACATTAAGCTGTAGCAGGGATGCACTAGGTAAGACAAAGGTCTAGTCTATGCGCTATTTATTTCACCCACTGATTTTTAATTTCTGCAGCCAGCTCCCAAATTTCAGACTTTATAAGCAGTATTTAATGGTTGCAAAAATTATACATCTGTTAGTGTATGTCACTGTACATTGTGATTACAAACCATAAATCTAAACTGCATACAAACAAAGTAGGACCCCATCTCTAAAAATCACTTTCTTAATTTTTTACTGGGTTGTCAATCCTTTGTTAGTAGTTTATGTTACTACCCATAATGCAGATTTGCCACTTGTTTTTGCTGTTATTTTTGTCAGTAGATTTATTTTGATGCAGTATGACTATACAACATTCAATCACTCTTTATCTGGTACACTGTCAATGTTCTACATGTTTCTTTCTAAGTGGGAAACATTAAAGTGTACATGTGACAAAACATACAGCAGTTGATTCTAGCTCAGGCACTTCCACAAATCACTAATGGAATATACTGATTTGTGGAATATAACACAACAATAGAGTTCTAGACAGTAATGGGACACATCACAACAGTAGAGTTCCTCATATCTGTAATGCACAGCAACATATTACATATATCAGTAAGATTATAACACAACAATACAGATGACTTCCGAGCCAAATCTATTGTAACACTGAAAATAACCAAGCAGCAGTAAATGTCTGTGTCAAGGTGAGTTGCAGTGTACACAGAACAGTGACTTTATACTTCTACATAACACACTTTCAGTGGATAGCTACATGATTACAGTATGCAATATTGTATCACTAACATATGTAAATTAATATTTTTAAGAAGATGTCCATCTCAAAAAGGACACCAAAATGTTTAGTCAAAGATCTTTTCAATTAATAAGGAGGGTAACAATGAAGACATACCTGCAAATTCCATAAACTCCGTGTAGGCTCAGTGCATAGCACGGAGTTTACATTTTACAGCGATGGTGCTCAAGGCGTGCCATCACACAATGTATATTAATGAGGCACAGTGCACCTAAGCTAGGTTTTGTGGCTTGCAACAAAAATATGAGGCAAAATCTGGACATTCTGAAAAAATCTGTATAGTTGAGCGGTATGGCTATACAAATAGCTGTCATTTTGTTTGTGCAACATATCTGTACAGACGCCAGCTTAATGAGAAGACAAATAACTAGTAATAGGGACATATGACATAGATGTCACACAGGAATGTGTCTGAATGTAACACTCAACCTCTTAGACCAAGAAATGTGGACAAAGCCATACAAATGGGAGGATGAAGAGCCAGAAATAGGGACAGATTGTTAATAATCCATGTCAAGACTTATGAAGTTGATAGAATATATAGGTTGTACACTAGCATGAACTTTCTGAAGAGCATGAAGTTTGAAGTCAAATGTCAGTCATCAGTTATTGCCAGGAAAACATGTTATGAGGCAAAGATCACAAATACAAGACAACTACGCATTCTGCACAGATCAGGGCAGTTGACAGGTATGCACCCAAATGTCTGTAATACTGAGTGTGAACATTCCAGAGATCATCCCAGTGATACAGCAGAAAGCCACATATCTGATAAGAAAAACATTTGGACATTCTGGGAATATCTGGGCAGTTGAGAGGTACGAATGTGAAGTATATGGTCCAAACACAGTACAGGACAGTGTACCCATGGTGCGGAGTATTGTAATATCCCATTCCTGGCATTCTATACTGAAGCTGTGTTAATGATATGTAACAGGACATGGGACTGCCATGTAGAATTATCACCCAGGGGAAGTGTGTGTACTGAATAGGGACACACAGATGAATTGTAGCAATGAACACAGGGAAAAAGTACAAGTGAAACTCCAGCATGTACAGTAAAAGAGGGCATATCAGTGGAGGATGGTTGTAGCAGCAGCACCATACATATATCTATACGGTACAGTACGGACTGCAGAGTGAAAATGTCTTGTCTGCGACTATCACACAAGGTGACATAACAATGGGGAGGATGTGTGAGATAAGCATCCTTAAATAATGCAGAGGAAGTCTGTCAGGGATCTGACATACAACAGAGGTAGGGTACATATTGGGAAGCTATACAAAATAATACTGCTAAATATGAGTGTACTCTCAGCAGAGGTTGTCAGCATGTTGGCCACAGGTAGAGGATCATGGCAAACATTACAAAAAACAACCACAATCATGAATAATACCTGAATACCACCACCACTAATCCATTGCCCCTGGCATAACACATGTGATGTGGAGTGATAACAGAAGAGCCTGCACACACACACACACACACACACACACTGGACAACTAGTATGATACATCCACAGTCTATCAGGGTAACCACGCACACTGTCCTGGTACTGTAATATCTGCAGTAGATGCTAGGAGGGACACTGCTGTACCTGTATCTGACAATATGGGCACTACAGGCTAGTTGCCTTGTGTGATGGCATATATCTATGCCACAGTTCACACTGTCACAAATGATATACATGCCATTAATGTTGTCAAATGCCTATGTATGCATGTGTGCATAAGGTGAACAGGTAGCTCATGCATCTGGTGTAACAATTTGATTGTTGTTCCGTACCATCAGACAGTCATGTATATTCCCCAGAAATAATACCTAGGTATTGACAATAAGTTGTGTGACAGCACTGTGACAAAGGTGGTACACTTCAGTTACACATCATAGGAAGATGTGTAGGGAAGTACATGCAGAAGGGTGCATTGTACTCAGTTACTGGTATGATGAAGGCTGGGAACCATGATGTTTGTATGGCCTCTGATGTACATGCCCTTCACATACCCAGTACAGTCAAGGGGGTAGTCACTACTGTGACCACATGCTGGTGGACGTACCACTTACTCTCTATGCCAGGACACAGGTCACATACCTATTGGTCTGATTATAGGGTGTGATGTCCACATTATACTTGGGTATTGTGTCTGTTTCCTGCTGCAATACATCCCTCCATGTATCTTGTCAATGCAGGTGTCATGGCAGTAGCAGCAGTCTCTGGTATGTGATGATACTGTGTGTATTATACTAATATCACAGTTGGAGTCAATGATTACCCACAAGCTGTAGTCCTTCAGGCAGCTATTTGGACACAGCATGTGCTTTACCAGGTTTGCAGATTGGACACACTCTTAGATCCACCCAAGGATTGCAACATATTACAGAAGGGGCTGACAGAGACAAATGACTGGTGCCAAACTCACAGACTGAACCCTACAGCAAACAAGGCCTCATTGTCCCCTTTGGCAATGAAGTACCCCTGCCAAGATATACATAACACCCCTCTCAGCTCACAGTGTTGTGAGACGTTTGAACACATGTTCATAGCAATCTACACTTTCATCACTATGTGTCCATAGTGGTGAGACACGCATTCTGCACTGCACACAGCATACATATGTCCATCACATCCTGGACTAGGGCGGTCATAGCTGTGTTGTACTCCACCGTTATTAGACCACTAATTGAGTACAAGGCTCCCTTCAGTCTGTACCTCACCAGACAAATGCAGCAACTGGAGAAAAATAAAGGTTTGTGACTGGGAGAATGCAGGTCCTCCAAACATCACATAAATGGAAATACTACAGGACTTGTCACTGTACTCAGTCTCCTGCAAGCTGCTGAGAGGTGACCTATGCCTGACTTACATAGAAGTTTCAGACCCTGCTCTATTGGAAATGCTGGACATCTGCAAATTAAATGAGACAGGAATAACTTAGGCCAGGGTTCTCAACCTAGCCTGTGACAAACTGAATATGCAGGGGAGACAGATATCCCCCCCCAGTGGCTCACACTCCTCTGTAATAGGCTCCCACTGCATGAGAAGAAGTGTTCCTCAATGACCCTGTTCAAGCAGAACTTTCACTACTGGTTGGTGATTGTAAAGTCACCTCTGGGGTGGCACCTATGCCCCTCAGAGATAGGCCCAGCTGTTGCTGCTCATAAAACACTAACAATAATCATCTAAATATGCTTAGTAAGGGTAGTTGTGTTTTCATAAAGCTAGGCTTCCATTGCCTCTTGTATACTGACAACCATGTACTTGTAACTTACAAATACAGTATGTGAGGGATGTAACTATGCAATGGATCTAGTATAAATGATCTCTCTCTTTCAGGTAACAACAAACCAGATATCAAACAGGTTGTCAACACACACACTTCACCTCCTCAACAGACCAAGTGCACGACACACAACCCCACATATGCAGAGGTAGTCATTATAAGCTTGCCAAGACAGCAAAGACCTCACAAATCCAAACCTTCTGCACAAATTACAGTCTCAACATAACCCACTACACATAAAAACAAACATATCAGCATGTCACCATTAAGCCCTTAAGGCAAAACACCTGAAAACCAATGTCTTGGTCATAGGCGAATCCATAGTGAGACACATAGATGTCGCCCTCACCAGATTGTACAAGGAGAAACTCACGGCCAACTATCTGTCAGGTGCCAGGATCCGCAAAGTCACACATGCACTCTAGTCTCTCAACAACCACCACAGTCACACCTCTGTAGCACTCCATGTTGGAGTTAATCAAGTTGAGAAGTACCTCGCTGGAGTACATGAAGAGAGTTGAGTGACCTCTCAGATTGTGTCCCAGACAGGTATGTCTGCAGCCTTAAGCAGCATTCTACCTTCATCCAGGATGATGCCTCAATACAAAAAATTATTGACATCAATCGGGTTAGCTACTGGTGTCAATCTAGGGGGATCCAGTAGTGGTCAGGCTAGGATATGGTCGACAGACCACGCTATTTTGCCAGGAATGGTCTTCATCTGTCACCTCTTGCCTTTTGGTTACTGGCCAAGGTTCTTGCCTCCCCCATAGTGACTTCTTCAGGCAATGTCATAATAACAAATTTCCTGATGTAAAAAAATATCCTCAAAAGACAAACTCAAGATTATGCTGCTTAATGCTAAAAGTCTAAATCAGAAAGTACACTCAATGGAGGCACTTCTTACTTGGGAATATGTCGATCTTTGTGTAGTCAGAGACATGGTTTAGGGCTACAGAGAGTACTCCAGCCATAAAAGGCTATAATGCCATCCACATGTTCAGGCCACAACATGAACGTGAAAGAACTAAAGGAGGAGGAGTTTATCCATCTTCATAAAAGACAAGTACACCTGAAGACTGGTTAAGCAGTACAACTCCCTAGAGTTACTCCAAGTCCAACTAACTGTAGGAAACCCCACCTTCACATCATTGTTAGCTACAGGTCCACCAACATGAACCATGAAAACCACACAGTGCCTTCCTGGAACTACTTGTGTAACTCATAATACAGCAGACACCTTACACATGGGTAACTATCCTTCCATCGGGTTGGGATGCATATGGAGCTCCAAACACTCTTACCCTAAGGTTCCTGCACTTTGTAAACATGAATGCTCTAGAACAGTTAGTCGCACCCCACAAGGGGCTTGAATATCCTTTGATCCAGTAATCACCGACATGGGGAGACTGCTGCACCACCCCATGTGTGCTTAACCTCCCTGGTAAGATCTGACCATAAATCAGCTCACGCTCTCAACCTCCCCAAAAAGCCAACAGGTGGAAAAAATCTCTGCAAAGCAAAGTACCAGCCTCCTAAGTGATGACATATATAGTTTTCAAACCTACTGCCACCACTGACCAGTGTAAAGACTCCCTATACCGGGAGGTGTGTACAAATGTCCTATATAAACACCTTTACAAGTGTATTGACTGTACAATGATGTCCTCACCAGATTGTAAAGGAGAAACTCAGCCAACTATCTGTCAGGTGCCAGGATCAAAGTCACATGCACTCTAGTCTCTCAAACCCACAGTCACACCTCGTCCTGTCTCATGAAATCATTCCTATTTCTTTTCAGTATACCTCAGCTGTGTAGGTCTTGGAAAGGCCAAAGCGGTATAGTTGAGACTTTCTTGTTAGCCTAACAAGTGAGCCTGTCTGTACCATTTTGAAGCCTTCAAGCTATTCAAAAAATATTACCTTAGTGGTCAACACAGTGTCGGCTCAAACCACAATTCCTGCAGTTCTCTGAGTGCTAACCTTGGCTCGGTTTAGCACTCCAGGAATCAGGTTGTCAACAAATAATCTTTTTTTTTTTTTTTTTTTCTCACAAGCATGATTCTGAAGTGAAGAAATTCTCTATTGGAAACTTTCACAGTAGCATCAACTACAAAGGGAGATGCAGATGGAGGAAACAATTTGTGATAAGTCATACAAGATCACCTGACTGCAACCTCCAATCCACATCTCCAATAGACATTTCACTGACACACAGTGCAGTCACGGATTAAGCTATTGATAAATGGGAATAAAATGCAGGGACTGCTTACATAAAGAAATCTTTCCCACGATCGACAGCTCAAAAATATTTCAGGTACAGAAACTTCACTTGAAAGTAGTTAAATATAATGCACAGTGTAGGACAGATACTGGGATTGAAAAGAGCAACTTTAAAGGGGTGGCCATGCCTAAATCCGCCACCGATGCAAAAGGCGTTAAGTAAGAGGAATGCCCTTTAAAAAAACTTTTTTTTAAAAATTAAAATAAAATCAGCTTGGTTCAGGGGTGCAAATTTTATTGCATACCTGTAGTAGCCCTTAATTTATTAATAATTTTAATTTCTAATTCCAATTAATTTAGATCACCACCTCTCCTAGGAAGATAAGGTTATTTGTGCCAAGAGATAGAAAAAGAAACTTGCATCTGATCCCCATGCTAATACAGTTTATATAGAATTGGGAGTAAAGGGAATTATGTGCTGTGGAAAATAAAGGAAAATAGAAAGAGGGGGGTTACACTAGGGAACAACGAAGTAAAAGATAAAGTGTGTTTTAGAAGGTAGGAAAATGGTTATAATAGATATGAACATGAATATAATTTGGATCAGGGTAAAATGGGGAAAAAAATTGTTACCAAAGTCTTTTCCCATTTCTCAGAATTTGGAGGGTATTGTTAGGTGTTTACATGACACATTGATGATGATGGAATTATTAGTAGAGGCTATTTCCCAACATATAACCAACACTGTTATAAAAGTAATAGCAAATACTATATATTGTGTGGATTACACACATAAGTCAAAAATTCATTTAAGTGAGCATTAAAGAGATGTTTTTCATGTGGCTATTGTAGGGTGTGCTCAAAAGTGAAAAAATCTTATTGGCACAACTATTAATGGGATAAAGCTGCACTGCTAATGAGTGCATTTAATTGTAATTCAAGGGTTGCATATAGTATAGAGTTGCAGTTGTTTCAATTCCTATATATATGGTATGTGGGTTAAACAAAATGTAAGTTGAAGATATCAGATTTATGTAGGGGACATGAGAAATCAAAATACTAGGAGTCAGTTTCTGAACACTTTATGAAGAAGAGCATATAGGGGATCAGATGTAAGTTTTTCTTTTTGTGTCTTGGCACAGCCTTATCTTCCTAGGGGAGGTGTTTATTTAAACAAACTGAATTACAAACAAAATTAATAATAAATTATGAAACATCGTCCCCTAGAAGATTAAATCAAGAAATAAATGTTTGTTTGTAATTATGTAAAAAATGTTTAATATTAAAATATATAAATGTTTTTAATGTATATTTATTAATTGAATGCTTAAGTGTTTGCTCGCTTGTTAAATGAATTGAATGGGTTTTGCATATGTATTAAAATAGGCACCTTCAACTATGATTTAGATACTGTGAGCCAAATGGCCGGGGGTACCATATTGTATGGTGGAATAAACAGTTGGTATTGAGCAGTTTGGTCTTTTTATTTTCTGAAGTTTTCTATCATGTTTTCTCCAGTAGCAATGCCTGATCTATCTGTTTTGTCTACGACATGTTGTGCAACAGTGCACACACAGCAAATATCTTGCTGCATGTTGTTGGCAGGAATATTACAGGTTGCCACCAGAGGCATGTGAACAGCAGAAACAGAAGCCCTTGTCAATCTGAACATATAGTCATCAACATTTCAAGGTCTGCAGTCTGCCATAGTCTGAGTTTTTTATTGGTGTCTTCAGACGCTGGCTCCAAGGATTTATCAGTACTGCCCACGTGAATGTCCCTAGGAAAGTCAGCCCAGAAATATTACTAATATGAGTAACATGTGTTGCCAGAAGTGGGAATTTTTGGACACTGCCTGGCATTGCTTTAGAGACACTGCAGCCTGTCAGTTGTTGATGTAAATCTTTATGCTTGATACATTGCTGTCTCCATTATCTGAGGTGGAGACCTTGATGAAATAAGTATCTCAGGGAAATGAAAGGTTAAAGCAGTACAACTCCTAGAGTTACTCAAGTCCAACTAACTGTAGGAAACCCACCTTCACATCATTGTGCTTCTAGGTCCACCAACATAAGACCATGAAAACCCAGCACAGTGCCTTCCTGGAACTACTTGTAACTCATAAAAATACAGCCGAGACACCTTACACATGGAGTAGCTATCCCTTCCCATCGGTTGGGATGCATATGAGCTCAAACACTCTTACCCTAGGTTCCTGCACTTTGTAAACATGAATGCTCTAGAGACAGTTAGTATGCACCCCCACAAGGGGCTTGAATATCCTTGATCCAGTAATCACCAGCATGGGAGATTGCTGCACCACCCCAATGCAGAACCTCCCTGGTAAGATCTGACCATAAATCAGTCCGCGTTCCAGCCTCCCCAAAGTCAAAGATGGAAAAATCTCTGCAAAGCAAAGTATAGCCTCCTAAGTGATGACATATATAGTTTCAAACCTACTGCCACCACTGGCAGTAAGACTCCTATCACAGGTGTGTACAAATGTCTATATAAACACCTTTACAAGTGTATTGGCTTACCTGTACCAGAGGCGGACCAAAACTTGCTGCAGAAAAAAAAGCCACCCTGCATTGGACATCCTAGCATAGTGAGATTATACAACAAAGAGAAAAACTGGCGTCCATGAATAAGAGGAAACAGTCTCAGAACACCCTCCATGGCTTGAACAAGCTAATCAGACATTTTTTTTTAAATCCTGTAAAGCCTTTCTGAAACTAAATTACCTGCCATCCATGGCTAAGGCTAATAATAAGGCCTTCTTTAACTATATATGTAATATAAAGAATGCTTACGTTTGCACAAATTCAGAGTGGGCCGGGTACCACTCATACTGAACCTGAGGACATACCCAACCTGTTAGCAGACAGGTTTGTGTAATTTCACACTCCTGTCTCCAATGATCATACCCTGTACCATACTATCAACAGTTCTCTAACTATTGTCTCCCAATAACAGGTCCTTGCACTCATCAATACCAAAACACAGCCTCTATGGGACCAGATAGCATCCTAGTCTGCTTACTAAATAGTCTAAAGCAAGAGTAGCACAACCACTGGGTATTCCTTCAATCACAGCCTAAGTATTGGCTTTGTCCCAGTAGGGAACACAGCAATCTTAAAACCCTTGCACAGAGGGCTCCCTCAGCTGACCTGCAGAACTATACACCCATAAACACAGTATGGAGAGGGATTATTTGGAGCCTTATCAACAAGGCATTGGTGACCTTCAAACATGTATTGCTTAGTTTGACTTTGTTAAGGGTGAATCATGCCTTTTAAACCTAGTGGAATTCTTTAAAAGTGATATCCATAGCCTTGGATGAAGGCAAATCACACTACATACTACCTATCCTGCTTGGCCAAAGGGCAACTCAGGCATCCATGATAAACTCACTGTGAGGGATTAACCCATATGTCATTAGACGGGTACTCAAGTGGTTCACCAACAGAACGCATACAGTCATAGTTGGGATCCACCTCTACCAGCAGACTTACTAGTGGTGTTCCACAAAGGTCTGTACTGGACCTCCTACTGTTTGGAATCAATTTCTAAGGAAATTCAGGTGATAATGAATGTCTGTGGCTCACCAAGTTTAGTGACTACAGCAAACTCTAAAATCATTGAATCCCCAAGTGATGTAAACATACTACAGAATGGGCTTACATACATAAATGATTGTTGCCAAACTCACAGACCTAAACTTAACCCAAAAAACATGCACTGTAACGTACACTATTAATAATACCCTTGTAAATTCCAAACCAATGGCGACAGTATTAGGAATTCAGGTTAATAGCAATGTCAGCTTTGATCATTATGTCTCCACAGTGGTAAGGAAGGCCCTTTACATTGCACATCTAGTAGTGGGGCATAGCATCCAAGGCTAATGATGTTATCAATCCACTGTACTTGTCCCTCTTCAGACCAATAAGAGTACAATGTTCCCTTTTGCATGTACCTCACCAGACACCTGTAGCAGCTGGAGACCCAAGAAAATCCAAGGACATCAACATATGACCTACATGGACAGACTGAAGGCCCTGTCACTGTACTCTGTATCATATAGACCCTGAGGAGAGGTACTTGTGCCTGGCCTACAGAGCACTCTAGAACCCTGCCTTAATGGAAATGCTGCATTATCAATGAATGTATATTAGTATTAATTGAATACTTAAGTGTTTGCTGGCTTGTTAAATGAATTGAATGGGTTTTGCATATGTATTAAATAAAGGCACCTTCAACTATGATTTAGATACTGTGAAGGCAAATGACCGAGGTACCATATTGTATGGTGGAATAAACAGTTGGTATTGAGCAGTTTGGTCTTTTTTTATTTTCTGAAGTTTTTCTATCATGTTTTCTCCAGTAGCAATGCCCTGATCTATCTGTTTGTCTACCGACATGTTGTGCAACAGTGCACACACAGCAAATATCTTGCTGCATGTTGTTGGCAGAATATTACAGGTTGCCACCAGAGGCATGTGAACAGCAGAAGCAAGCCCTTGTCAGTCTGAACATATGGTCATCAACATTTCAGGTCTGCAGTCTGCCATAGTCTGAGATTTTTATTGGTGTCTTCAGACATGGCTCCAGGATTTATCCAGTACTGCCCGTAAGATGTCCCTGGGGAAAGTCAGCCCAGAAATATTACTAATATGAGTAACATGTGTTGCCAGAAGTGGGAATTTTGGACACTGCCTGGGTAGCACACAGAGACACTGCAGCCTACCTGTCAGTTGATGAAGTGTAAATCTTTATGCTTGATACATTGCTGTCTCCGTATCTGAGGTGGAGACCTTGATGACAAGTATCTCAGGGGAAATGAAGGTTAAGCAGTACAACTCCCTAGAGTTACTCCAAGTCCAACTAACTGTAGGAAACCCCACCTTCACATCATTGTTAGCTACAGGTCCACCAACATGAACCATGAAAACCGCACAGTGCCTTCCTGGAACTACTTGTGTAACTCATAATACAGCCGAACACCTTACACATGGGTAACTATCCTTCCATCGGTTGGGATGCATATGAGCTCAAACACTCTTACCCTAAGGTTCCTGCACTTTGTAAACATGAATGCTCTAGAACAGTTAGTATGCACCCCCACAAGGGGCTTGAATATCCTTGATCCAGTAATCACCAACATGGGAGATTGCTGCACCACCCCATGTGTGCGAACCTCCCTGGTAAGATCTGACCATAAATCAGTCACGTTCAACCTCCCCAAAGTCAAAAGATGGAAAAATCTCTGCAAAGCAAAGTATAGCCTCCTAAGTGATGACATATATAGTTTCAAACCTACTGCCACCACTGACAGTAAAGACTCCTATACGGAGGTGTGTACAAATGTCCTATATAAACACCTTTACAAGTGTATTGGCTTACCTGTACCAGAACGGACCAAAACTTGCTCACGAAAAAAAAAAAAAGCCACCCTCGTGGACATCTAGCATGATGAGATTATACAACAAGAGAAAAACTGACGTCCATGAATAAGAGGAAACAGTCTCAGAACACCCTCCATAGCTTGAACAAGCTAATCAGACATTTTTTTTTAAATCCTGTAAAGCTAACTACGAAACTAAATTACCATCCATAGCTAAGGCTAATAATAAGGCCTTCTTTAACTATGTATGTAATATAAAAGAGAATGCCCACGTTTGCACCAAATTCAGAGTGGACGGTACCACTCATACTGAACCTGAGGACATACCAAACCTGTTAGCAGACAGGTTTGGCAACAATTTCACACTCCTGTCTCCAATGATCATACCCTGTACCATACCTATCAACAGTTCTCTAACTATTATCTCCCAATAACAGGTCATAACTGCACTCATCAATACCAAAAACACAGCCTCTATGGGACCAGATAACATCCTAGTCTGCTTACTAAATAGTCTAAAGCAAGAGTAGCACAACCACTGGGTATTCCCTTCAATCACAGCCTAAGTATTGGCTTTGTCCCAGTAGAGGGGAACACAGCAATCTTAAAACCCTTGCACAGAGGGGCTCCCTCAACTGACCTGCAGAACTATACACCCATAAGCCTGACCATGGAGAGGATTATTTTGGGCCTTATCAACAAGAGCATTGGTGACCTTCAAACATGTGACCCAACCCAGTTTGACTTTGTTAAGGGCAGATGATGCCTTTTAAACCTAGTGGAGTTCTTTAAGAGTGTCATAGCCCTGGATGAAGGCAAATCAGTACATACTGCCTATCTCCACTTGGCCAAGGGCAACTCAGGCATCCATGATAAACTCACCCAGGTGGGGATTAACCCATATGTCATTAGAATGGTCCTCAAGTGGTTCACCAACAGAACATGCATTCATAGTTGAGATCCACCTCTACCAGCAGACTTACTATTGTTGCTCCACAAGGGTCTGTACTGGGCCTCCTACTGTTTGGAATCAATTTCTAAGAAATTCAGGTTATAACAGATGGCCTGTGGCTCACCAAGTTTAGTGACTACAGCAAACTCTAAAATCATTGAATCCCCAAATGATGTTAACGTGCTACAAAATGGGCTTACATACATAAATGTTTGTTGCCAAACTCACAGACTTAAACTTAACCCAAAAATCATGCACTGTAAATTACACTATTAATAATACCCCTGTAAATTCCAAACCAATGGTGACAGTATTAGGAATTCAGGTTAATAGCAATGTCAGCTTTGATCATTATGTCTCCACAGTGGTAAGGAAGGCCATTTACATTGCACATCTCGTAATTAAGGGCATAGCATCCAAGGCTAATGATGTTATCAATCCACTGTACTTGTCCCTCTTCAGACCAATAAGAGTACAATGTTCCCTTTTGCATGTACCTCACCAGACACCTGCAGCAGCTGGAGAGACCCAAGAAAATCCAAGGATTTCAACACATGATCTACATGGACAGACTGAAGGCCCTGTCACTGTACTCTGTATTATATAGACCGCTGAGGAGAGGTAACTTGTGCCTGGCCTACAGAGCACTCTAGAACCCTGCCTTAATGGAAATGCTGCAATTATGCAAATGAAATGGGACAAGACTCACTCACTGTAGGGCCCTTAACCTAGCCTGTGACATCAACAGAGATATCTCCCAGAGATTGACGCTGCTTTGAAACAAACTCCCAATTCACATGAAACTGAACTCAACAGTGACCCTGTTTAAGCATAACTTAGACAATTGGATAGGAAATCATAAAATTACCCTGGTGTTTTCACCTATGTCACTCTTAGGCAGGAGCAACCGGTGCTGATCATGGATCTGAAAATATGGACCACATATCTTTGTGTATAAGGAAACAATGGTACAACTTTGCTAGGTTGAAAAGGCCCTAGACCCATTAGCCTAGAAACCTCTTATGAACCTAGGGCCATTATGGTAGTTGCCTCATATCAATGTATGCATTTTGTCTCACACATGTTCTAATGTACTGTAAATTCAGCTGCAGTCTTACAAAAGTCAGACTTGTGCCATGGGTTTTGCATTAATTACTGTGCTCTGTGGTCTGTATTTAGATAGGTAAGGGTTCTATTCTCACTGCAGTCAACTGTATGTGTTGTTGCTTGACATTAGAGAGCCTTTACCACAGCATGTGGGACACTTATTACCAAATTCTCAAGAGACTCTGCTAATGTCATCATTTATATCAGATTTTTGGATATGCAGTCATCCCAAAAGAGCATGGTCAGACACTGGCCTAGAGGCCAGGCAGACATCCCCTCATCCGACAGATGATGGTGACATGGCTTGTAATCTATCCACATACATCATGGCATGGTTTGCAGACCCAGTGGTATCTTCCTGAGAATGCTCTGGTCTCTCCAGCTGCTGCATGTGTTTGTAGAGACACATGCAAGGGAGCATTATACTGTATTACTGTTCTGATGTGGTTTGACTACAATGCTGTCATACAATCCTAACATCTGAATATGATGGTGTGACGTATGTTGTGCAATATATGTTTGTTCTGGAAGATCATTAAAGAGAGAAGTTAGAAAGTAATTATATACATTGTAGTTTCTGATCTCAACACTCATACAAGAGCATTCACTACAATGTTGTGAAATGTTGATGCTATCAACTAACTTTCTGAGGGCAATACAAGTCAAAAGGTACAATTACCAGTTCAACAATACAAATGTAGATACACTAAGTTAGCTACTGACCCTGAGCATCAGACAGATTTTGTATCTCTGAATCTCAAAGATAGAAAACAGGGACATAGCACAGTTATCACTTGCACACCCAAGGTCTGTGTTAGCTTTATGGCTTGGTCTGCTGGAAAGGTGTGAGCTGTCCTTGGTAGAAGTGGCAGTTTATTGTTATCATCCCTGACTACAAGAACTGGCTCTGCCGGGAGTTGCACTGGCATGTCCACACCAAAGGTCAAATGCAGTGCTGCTATCTGAATGTGAATGATGTCTGCTGGATGAGCTTCCTTTACGGGATGCCCAGGACCATAACCTCATGGCTTCCTCATTTGGGTGTGCACAGCAGACTCACTGATGGGTAGTGGAATTACTGCCACAAGAGGGTAATCGGTCATGGCCACATTGGCTGACAGCAGATGATATTACTGACCTATGCCCAGGAGGATGCCGTTCCCCTCCCAGCAGAGGTTCCATCACAGACATTGCTCATTCCATGACAGACACCCATCAGTCCATCACAAATACCCCTCATTCCATATCATTCATCCAATCCAGTGAATTGGCAACACAGTGAAGGCAGTCATGCATGTCAGACTATGCCACATCCACAACCCTGAGCATTGGTCTGGAGCTCCTATGGGAACATGCCTGTGACTCCATGATGGCCCTAAACATATGTTAACTGGCACAGGAAGTGACACCTGCACCAGGTGGAAGAGAGACAGCAGGAACCATCTGAGCACCCCTATCAATCCTCCTGTGTGGCACATAGGCCACACTTTCCTACGGACAGATTCAACAGGCACTGTAGCTGCCATAGCTGTACTTCCCTGATCAATGTCCTCGCCCTCCACCTATCCAGTATCTGTGAGCTGAATGGACTGGGTAGGTTTAGGCCTAGTGGATGTGTCCAATGGAAATATAGGGGATGGCTGTATGTCAACCTCTATGTCAGATTCACCTTCTTCACCCCCGACTGTGCCTCAGTTTGGCCACCATCAGAGTCTGTGTTTACACTGACATCAGGTGACACAGGGCCCGCACTTCCACTCTCATGATCACCTGTGATAAAAAGCAAGAAACACAGGAATACAGTAATACCTGCACTACTACAGTGCAATATATCATAATAAAATAACAGTGTTGCCACTATTATAGACAGTACAGCAATATACACAACAGGCCTGAGATCGCTATCACAAACTACAATATTTCTTTAAATTGCCTGGCAGTACTGACATAAAATATTTGTCTTAACTTAAGCAGAAGACATACTGCACTGTACTCCAGATGGTCCTGGAAGAAATTAAGCAAGAGGTAAGGGCAACATCACAATTAACAGTAACACAGGGGGTAATAAAGTTATCCCTGTGTGTGTGCATTAATGGTATTTTTTACAAGAATGTGGCTGACATCTCTAAACTAAGCTTATAACTGTAACAATCTTCAATTCACCCTAAAAAACATATGATACAGAATTAACTTATTTCAATTGTTTTACTATACAATAGTATTCAATTGTTTAGAGATCAAAGCTTACCTGGAAGCTGCTCCTGGAATGTACTTGCTGTCTCGGAAGGTGTCATGACCCACATTCAGGACATGCTGTATTGCATTTTCCTGGTAGCTGTCTGGATCTCTCAGATTGGCCAGGAACTCTTCATTGGGGGTTAGTGGTGGTTCACTAGCAGGCCTTCCCCCAGTAACTATTTGGTCATGGCCCACTGCAGCTGCTCACCTCCTTGCTGATGTTATTGTGGCAATGGCCCTGTGGCACAGCTGTTTGTATGTTCTGCCGTGACCACCCATGGCACTACATCATGAACAATCCACTGCCACATTCACATCCTATGAGCCATATCTCCCTTTCCCCTTTCCAGGAGAAAAGTGCCATGTTGCCAAAACCCATCCGCAATTATTTGATTTTATGCATTGGTAAAGGGGGGGGGGGTTACTGTGGATTGACACCTAAGTGGCATACTTGTAGATGTCCTAAAAGAAAACAGAAGTATAATACACATAAATATTATATAACTACAAAATAACTTTTTTCAGATAAAACAGAAAAAGGTAGCCAGTCAGTATTGCTCACTAATGAAACAAAACAGTCTACAGATGTGAAATACTAACAGGCAGGATATAAAACAAGGAGAGTAACAGCAGCAACATATCCTTCTTTGTGTCATAACAGTAAGTCACCTTTGCTTCCCACAAAGACAGTCCAGTCTTGTTTATGCCACAAGAGTAACTCACCTTTGCACCCTCACAAAAGAACAGCATATGCTTGTATGTGACATAATAGTAATTCAGCTTTGTTTCCCCCTCTCAACAGAAATGTTGTACCCTTGTACAAATCATAACAGTAAGTCACCTTTGCTCACCCCCAAAAAGAGCAGTCTATGCTTGTTTGTGCCACCCAACCTGCCCTTCAGTTGACAAATGCATATCATTATTACCGGTTAATATCCTCACACATTTTAAGGCCAGTGATATAGCATGACTTGTAGACTGCATGTCTCAGAGTACTGGTCAGATAAATGATGAATGACCAGGAAACACAGACATGTAAGATAGAGCTGTAAATCTGCAAGCGGTAATCACAACTGTTTGTGTGATCACTAAGTGTACTACATCCAAATATAATAATACATGTCATGTGAAGAATGACTTCAGTTCTCTGCTGTAAAGTTTTTTCTGTGACAAAAAGGGATAAGGACCCATCCTGAAGGTACACTGGAGTGAGAGTTGAAATCCAGGCCTATGTAGAGATGTCATGTGTACTAATATTTTCTACTGTGTATGTCATAGATTGGTTTTCCTCATTTCAACTATTTCTCCCTTTTTTCTTTTCTTTGCCTTTATACTAAATACTAAAAACCTGACAGAGAAAACATTTGCCAACAAATGAAAAGGAGGTTGAATATTAACTCATTGAATCCGAGTGATGCCTCCAGGTGCATCTGCAGTTAACTCGTAGTGACACCTCTAGGTGTCAAATATTGTTTGTTCATATTTACACCAATAATTCCAACACCATGCTATGTACAGGGTTTTAAAAGTTTTCATCTTAGAGCTTACACAATGGAAAACTCAACTGCATTAATATTTGACCTCTGTCTAAAGTAGGTAAATATATATTAACTGTTGTTTTTATTATATGAATTTATATTGATACCATTTTCTCATTTTTCTAAATATCTCAACAACCAAGTAACACAGACAGAACTCCTTAGCCTCACATGAAAGCTGTCAGCTAGATGAATTAAATGCTGCTGACAGTATGTGAATAACTTGAGTGGTTGCTGAGATACTGTAAATTGTTTACTTTAGTGTGACTTATAAAATTCAGTTTAAGGCCTAGAATCTAAAGAATACTATGACTGTAAAAAAGAGTTTGCGATGAAGAGTTTGCCATTTACACTTCTTCATAACCACAGTGGTTCCAGAGATATGAACATTTGTTTGAAATGTGAGGGCATAATTTGATTCTGTCAAAAGGCTTAGGCTCGGCCCATTGGAAGTTACAGTGCAAACTTCCTGACCCCCCCATTGGAGTGAATAAATTAATGAAACAGACCCTTTGAATTGTGCACTGTTTACTGGTATTTCCCACCTTAACAGACCTACATGTAAACACTTTGTACTTGTAACCTGACACACTCAACAGATGTAAGTAATCACAGTTGTCATCCTATAAAGACAAAACACTCAGTGAGTGTCTATATAATATGATCATCCCTACATGGATCCAATTTTTTCCTATTCAGCAGTTCTAATGAGTTCAAACCTCATTTGCAGCTTAACGGTGCTGACAGCCCTGAATGTACACCATTAGCAACCATATAGCTGGGGAAACTGAAGGGGAGACAAATGCTAAACACAGAAGGGAGGGTATAAAATGTTTTTATTTTGAGCCTTTGTCCCTTGTTTAAGCTTATCCGGACACCTTCATCTAGCATACCTTTCAACTGTACAGATTTTCACAGAATGTCCAGTTTTTGCCTCATATTTTTCATCTTGTTCCTCATAAACATGTTTTTTTTGATAAGTCACTGGATGATTTAAAGTCTGGTTCGATTCTCGGCTGGAGTGCTTTCTGTGTGGAGTCTGCATGTCCTCCTTGTGGTCGAGTGACGTTTAAACGATGCAGTTAGGTGCATGCATGAATGGGAGTGCCTTCTTTGAAGGTTGGGTGCCGGGCTGGCACCTCGGTACCATAAAAATTCACTGCCAGTCATTAGCAGACTGGAGTTTCGCTGTGGCGACCCCTAACTGGGAAAAGCCGAAAGACAAGACTGGGATGATTTAAAGATTAAAGTCATTAAACAATGACATGGAATCTGAGTTTCAGTCCTTTAGAAAAAAGCAGGCTAACACAAATCCACTTATTCTAGCAACTTTCTAAATTAATAACAGCAATATTTAAAATTGGTCCTCATTTCGTCCAGATTATTTGTGCTAAGATGCTAAGAGGTATGTGTAAGAGGTCAAGAGGTACCCAAAGCTGTTAACTGCTGCGGCCTGTTAACCTGTTCTATCAATTTTCTAATTTTGTAAGAGCAATATTTAAAAAGTGTCCCTATTTCTGGTCCTTTTTCCCCATTATTTATGGCTTTGTTAAGATGTCTTGCCCTAAGAGGTTAAGACATATCACTGTATTGTTGTACTGTTCATCTGGGGGCAAGGCAGCAAAGCTGCATTTCTATTCTTAACACAAGCCGTTACTTTAGCAACTTTCTACATTAATAAGACGTTGCCTTCCCAATATAGATGGCTTTGTTCAGACTTCTTGCTCTTAGAGGTTGAGAGATATGCTGTGTAGACTCCTTTCCATGGCTGTATTCAAAAAGTTTTTGAATACAGATAGAACACCAGCAAAGAGTCTACACAGTTGATTTCTGGCTTGTTGAAATCACTCCATGGTGTGTCTCCTAGGTTGATTAGCATGCTATTCAGCTGCTTATGCAGCAGATTAGTATGCCATGGTGTTTAACTCCTTTCTACAGGGGTACGCGCCTCTACACAGCACTTGCCACCAAACTTAAATTTTCCTGCAGCAGTGTGCACATCATGCTGTGATGTTGGCATGGCACCGTGTAAGCTTTATTCAATCCTGGGGATACTTTATATACAGAAGCAAGCTTCCCCATCACTGTGTGTGTGTGTGTGTGTGTGTGTGTGTGTGTGTGTGTGTGTGTGTGTGTGTGTGTGTGTGTGTGTGTGCACGTGCATGCGCACATGTGTGTACATGTGTGTGTAGGGTATCACCACCTGATCCACTGTTAACTTGTATAATTAGCTCTCAGGTTGTTACAGCTTGGTCAAATCTTCCACCTCCTGTCAGACTTGGACTTTTTTACATTAAGTTTTCAAGTAAGCAGTGGCAATTCCAGGTTTATTTTTTTGCCATGGTACAATAGTTGTACAGTAGCTAACTGGTGGGACACATAGGATGTGGTCAAAATACCATAGTAATAAAATAAAGATATACATGATACATGGCAACAACTCACCCATAATCAGCTCTTTAAAAAAACAGTGATTTCCATCATCTTAGAATCCTGGCAATATTCTCAACAGAAAAATTTGCCATGTTCAAGGTTTACAGTTTGGATGAAGTATTGATATGCACCAGTGTAACAAATCAAGGGTGAAGCTACCAATACAACAGAGGTAGGAAAATGTCATGCACACACATTTGTGCCTCAGTAGAAAAAAATATATATAATTAACCTAAATAAAAAAAACATAAACTTATTTTGTTTTGTACTGCATTTTAAACAAATACAGCATATTTTACCAACATTCAAGATACAACATCTTCCCACTGCAGACACTGATGAATAGTAAGTAGTTTAAATGTCGAAAAATGGTTATTAGGATCATGAAGCCAGATAAAGGAGGGTGAGGTGCTCATTATGAATACAATCAGCTGCAGTGGACTGTAGTGTTAAAATGTACCAATACATTAATGATGGGACTAAGCTCAAAAATGAGCTAAACATGGCTTATAGTAGAACTGACAGTTGACTATATGGCCCCATTTCTGATAGTACTTTCTCTGGTATACATAGGAATTATTTGGTAGTTACCCTATTCTTCTTCTTCTTTCGACTTTTAGGGGTCGCCACAGTGGATCACCTGTTTCCATTTCTTCCTGTCCTCTGCATTTTGCTCTGTCACACCAACCACCTGCATGTCCTCTCTAACCACATCCATAAACCTTATCTTAGGCCTTCCTCTTTTCCTCTTACCTGGCACCTTCATCCTTACATCCTTTTCCCAATATACCCAGCATCCCTCCTAAGCACATGTCCAAACCAACACAATCTCGCCTCTCTGGCTTTGTCTCCAAACTGTCCAACCTGGGCTGACCCTCTAATATACTTACTCCTAATCCTGTCTACCCTCATCACACCCAGTGCAAATCTTAACATCTTTAACTCTGCCACATCCAGCTCTGACTCCTGCCTTTTTGTCAATGCCACTGTCTCCAACCCATATAACATAGCTGGTCTCACTACCCTTTTGTAGACCTTCCCTTTCACTCTTACTGGTATTCGTCTGTCACAAATCACTCCTGATACTCTTCTCCACCCACTCCAACCTGCCTGTACTCTCTTCTTCACCTCTCTTTCACACTCGCCATTACTCTGAACTGTTGATCCCAAGTATTTAAACTCATCCACCTTCGCCAACTCTACTCTCTGCATCCTCACCATTCCTCTATCCTCCCTTTCATTCACACACATATATTCCATCTTAGTCCTGTTGACCTTCATTCCTCTCCTCTCTAGAGCATATCTCCACCTCTCCAGGATCTCATCAACCTGTTCCCTACTCTCACTACATATCACAATGTCATCTGCAAACATCATAGTCCACGGGGATTCCTGTCTGATCTCGTCTGTCAACCTGTCCATCACCAGTGCAAATAAGAAAGGGCTCAGAGCTGATCCTTGATGTAATCCCACCTCCACCTTAAACGCATCTGTCACTCACACGGCAGATCTCACCGCTGTCACACTACCCTTGTACATATCCTGTACCACTCTTACATACTTCTCTTCCACTCCCAACTTCCTCATACAATACCACAACTCCTCTCTAGGCACCCTGTCACATGCTTTCTCTAAGTCCACAAAGACACAATGCAACTCCTTCTGACCTTCTCTGTACTTCTCCCATCAACACTCTCAGAGCAAACATCACATCTGTAGTGCTCTTTCCTGGCATAAAACCATACTGCAGATCACTAATCATCACCTCCCTTCTTAACCTAGCTTCCACTACTCTTTCCCATAATTTCATGCTGTGACTGATCAGTTATATTCCTCTGTAGTTACTACAGCTCTGCACATCACCCTTATTCTTAAAAATCGGTACCAAAACACTTTTTCTCCACTCCTCAGGCATCCTCTCACTTTCCAAGATTTCATTAAACAATCTGGTTAAAAATTCTACTGCCATTTCTCCTAAACACCTCCAAGCTTCCACAGGTATGTCATCTGGACCAACAGCCTTTCCATTCTTCATCCTCTTCATAGCTATCCTTACTTCCGCCTTGCTAATCCATTGCATTTCCTGATTCACTATCCCCACATCATCCAGGCTTCTCTCTCTCTCATTCTCTTCATTCATCAGCCCCTCAAAGTACTCCTTCCATCTGTTCAACACATTCTCCTCATTAGTGAGTACGTTTCCCTCATTATCCTTTATCACCCTTAACTGCTGCACATCTTTCCTAGCTTGGTCCCTCTGTCTAGCCAATCGGTACAGGTTCTTTTCTCCTGCCTTAGTGTCCAACCTTTCATACAACTCTCTATAAACCTTATCCTTAGCCTTTGCCACCTCTCTCTTTACCATGCTCATCTCCTTGTATGCCTGTCTACTTTCATCATCTCTCTGAAAATCCCACTTCTTCGCCAACCTCTTTCTCTGTATACTATCCTGTACTTCCTCATTCCACCACCAGGTCTCCTTGTCCTCCTTTCTCTGTCCAGATGTCACACCAAGCACCTTTCTACCAGTCTCCCTTACTAGCTCTGCTGTAGTTACCCAGCTATTCGGTAATACTTCACTGCCACCCAGTGCCTGTCTTAACTCTTCCCTGAACCCTATAATCCCATCAAAATTTTGACTATGGTAGGTCCACAAGAGTATTTTAGATCCACTGTTATATCCTATAATATCTTGTAGTGGATCTAAAACTGAGTCCTTTGCAAAACTAGGGGGCAAAAAAAAAAAATCGAAAGATTTTTTTTTTTTGTTGTTGAAAAAGACCTTCCCCAGGATTAAATAAAGTGTACATGGTGGTTTTTCACTGTGCCTGCATCAGCCACAAGTAGCATACAGCCACGGGAAAATTTAAATTCAGTAAGCATCATGTAGAGGTGCACACCCCCGTGGATAGGAGTTAAACACCATGACAGGCTAATTGCATGCATAAGCAACTGAATAGCATGCTAATCAACCTTGGAGACACCAAGGAGCAATTCAACAAGCTGGAAATCAACTGTGTAGACACCATGCTGGTGTTCAGTCTGTATTCAAAAACTTTTCAAATAGACCCTACATGGCATATTTCTTAACCTCTTAGAGCAATAAATCTGGACAAAGCCATCAATAGTGGGGAGACAAAAGTCCAAAATAGCATAAGATTTTAAATATTTCGATTATTAATTTAGAAAGTTGCTAAAGTAACAGGGCTGGTGTTAAGAAAAGAAATACAGCTTTGCTACCCCACCCCCAAATAAACAGTACAGTAATGCAGACCATACCTCTCAACCTCTTAGGGCAAGGCATCTGGACAAAGCCATAAATAATGGGGGGATAAACACCCAAAAATAGGGACAATTTTTAAATATTGCTCTTAACCTTAGAAAATTAATAGAACAGGTTTTCAAGCAGCAGCAGCAGTTAGCAGCTTTGCATACCTCTTGACCTCTTACACATATCTCTCAGTCTCTTAGCACAAGAAATCTGGATGAAATAAGGACACATTTTAAGTATTGCTTTTAATAACTTAGAAAGCTGCTAGAAACAGGATTTATGTTAGCATGCATTTTCTGAAGGTTATGAAGTCTGAAACCAAATGCCACATCATTATTTAGTTACTTTAATCTTTAGATCATCCCAATGATTTATCAAAAAACATTGAGGAACAGACCAAAAATTTGAGATAAAAGTGGACATTCTGCAAAAATATGTACAGTTGTGAGTTGCTAGATCAAGGTATCTGGATAACTTTAAAATAAACAGCAGAAGACAAAGGCTAAAAATAGGTACATTTTTAAATACAATACCCTCCCTTCTGTGTTCAACATTCAGCTCCCCTTCAGTTTCCCAGCTACACAGTTGCTAATGGTACAAGCTCAGAGCTATTAGCATGGTGAATATGCAGATTAAGTCTGAACTCTTTAGAACTGCTGAATCCCAAAAAATTGGTTCTGTGTAAGGATGTTCACATCATGTAGGCACTCCCTCTGTGTTTGTCTTTATGGGACTGAAACTGTGACTGAAAGTGTAAACTGGCATACCCACCTGATGTACACAAAGTCTTACATGTAGGGCTGTTAAGGTTTGAAATACAAGTAAGCAGTGCACAATTCACAGGTTCTATTTTATTAACATCCAACCTCCTCTCCATTTGTTGGCAGATGTTTTCACTATCAGGTTTTTAGTATGTAGTATAAAAGAAAAGAAAAAGGAAGAAACAGTTGAAATAAGGAAAACCAATCTACAATATACACAGTAGAAAATTTTAGGACACATGAGATATTCCTACATAGGTCAGGATTTCAACTCTCACTCCAATGCACCTTCAGAAAACAGGATGGGTGCCTTATCCCTCTTTGCCACACAAACTGCTTTGCAGCAAAGAACTAAAGTCATTCTTCACACAACCAACTGCAACAGAATGTACACTGATATCAAATCATAAACTGTTATTTTCACATTTATTATTATATTCAGACATAGTGCACTTAATGATCATGCAACCTGTTATGATTATCTCTAGCAAAGTTACAGCTCTGTCTTAGCTTTCTGTGTTTCCTGGTCATTCATCAGTTATCTGACCAGTATTCTGAGACATGCAGTCTGTAAGCCATGCTATCACTGGCCTTAAAATGTGTGAAGATATTAAATGGCAGTAATACAGTATGCATTTGCTAACAACTGAAGGGAACATTGGATGGCACAGACAAGCACAGACTGTTCTTTTGAGCTGGGAAAAAAGGTGAGTTACTCTTATGGTAATGATAAGAATGGAATGTTCTTTTAGAGGGAGCAAGTGTGAGTTACCGTTATGGCACTTACAAGGTTATAACTGTTCTGCTAAGGGGGGAACAAAGCTGATTTTCTGTTATGGCACAGATAAGCATAAACTGTTGTTTTTTTGGGGGGGGCAAATGTGACTTACTGTTATGGCACAAATAAAGATATGTTGCTTTTGCTACTCTCCTTGTTTTGCATCCTGCCTGCCAGTATTTCACATCTCTAGATTGTTTTTTTGTTTCAAACGTTAAGACAGACTGGCTACCTTTTCTGTTTTATCTGAAAGCAGTTATTTTGTGGTTATGTGATACTTGTGTATTATACTTATGTTGTCTTTTAGGACACCTACAAGTACATCACTCAGGCATGTCAGTTCATGGAGACCCCCTTCACTGATGTGGAAAAACAAATCATAGTTGATGGGTTTTAGCAACAAGGTGCTTTTCTCCTGGAAAGGGGACATGGAGATATGACCCATAGGATGTGAATATGGTAGCAGATTGTTCATGATGTCAATGCAGATGGTGGCCACAGCAGAATATATGAACAGGTGCACCACAGGACCACTGCCATGACAACATTTGCAAAGAGGTGAGTAGCTATAGTCAGCTGTGACCAAATGGTTATGATGCAAGGGCCTGCTAATGAACCACCACCAAATCCCAATGAAGCATTCATGGCCAATCTGAGAGATCCAGACAGCCCCCAGGAGAGTGCAGTACAGCAAGTCCTGGATTTGGGTGCAGTACCTTCTGAGATAGCAAGCATGTCCCAGGAGGAGCTTCCACATAAACTTTGGTATCTCAACAATTGAATACTGTTGTATAGTAAAACAACTGAAATCAATAATTCTGTATCGCTTCTTTTTTGTGGGAGATAGAAGATTGTTACAGTTATACTCTTAGTTTAGAGTTGTCAGCCATGTTCTTGTTCAAAGTACCATTAATGCACATATACATGGGCAAATGTATTACCCCATGTGTTACTGTTAATTGTGATGATGTTACCCTTACCTCTTGCTAACTTTTTCCATGACCATCTGGAGTACAGCACAGTAGGTCTTCTGCTGATGGTAAGACAAATATTTTTATGTCAGTACTTCTGAGCAATTTAAATACTGTAGTTTGTGATACTGATCTCAGGCCTGTTTTGTGTACTGCTGTACTGTCTGTAATAGTGGCAGCACTGTTATTTGTTAGCATATATTGCACTGTAGTAGTAGTGCAGGTATTAATTTATTCCTGTGGTTCTTGCTTTTTGTTACAGATAATCATGAGAGTGGGACTGTGGGCCCTATGCCACCTGATATCAGTGTATCCACAGACTCTGATGATGATGGTGGCCAAACTAAGGCAGTCATGGGTGCAGAGGGTGAATCTGACATACAGGTTGACATACAGGAATTCCCTGCATTTCTGGACACAGCCACTAGGCCCATGCCTACCCAGTCCACTGAGCCCACAGATAGTGGACAGATGGAGGGGGAGACATTCATCAGGGAAGTGTGGCTACTGCAGCTTCAGTGAGTATTGCATCTGCCCTTAGCCAAAGTGAGGGCAAGGTGCCACACATGAAGGATTTATAAGGGTGCTCAGAGGGGGCCTGCTGTTCCTATTTCCCATGGTACAGGTGTCACTTCTCATGCCACTCAATGTATGTTTAGGGCCATCATGGAGGTATAGGCACATTCCCATAGGTACTCCACACAAATACTCAAGGTTGTGGATGTGGCACAGTCTGATATGTGTGACTGCATCCACCATGTTGTCGATTCACTGGATTACATGAATAACACGCTGAAATAAGGGGTGTCTGTCATGGAACAAGCAATGTCTGTGATGGAAGGTCTGCTGGGAGGGGAATGAGATCCTTGTGGCATAAGTCAGCCACACCATCTGCTGTCAGCTAATGTGTCCATGATGGATCACACTCCCATACAAGCAGTAGTTCTACTGCTCTGTCAGTGAGTCTGCTGTCCACACTGAGATGAGGCAGATTGTGGGGTCATGGTTCTGGGCATTCCCATAAAGGAAGCTCTTCCAGCAGACAGTCACATTCAGGTAGCAGCACTGCATCTGACCGTGGGTGTAGACATGCCACTGCAACTCGTAGCACAGCCAGTTCTCATGACTGGGGATAACAATGATGAACTGCCACCTCTAACATGCATGGCTCACACCTGTCCAACTGACCAAGACACAGAGCTACCAGAGAGCTTGGCTGCATTCATGTAGACACACGCACACACCTATTTCATCTGTATGCCCCTACAGAAAGAGAGGCACACACACACACACTCACACATTATTCAGTTTGTCTCACTGGCCATTTGTTGTTGTATCTCACTGTCTGCCTTCTCCTTCCTACTTGCACACAGTCACCAACTCTCTGTGTTAGCCTAGGCTTCCTGTCCCATCTCCCACAACACCCTGTGCAAGTGATAACTGTGCCATATCATCCTTGTTTTCTATCTTTTGGATTCAGGAATACAAAAGCTGTGTCTCATGCTCAGGGTGCAAAACTAACTTAGTGCTTAGTATATCTGCATTTGTGTGGTTGAACTGGTCATTGTACCTTTGATTATATTTCCCTTGGAAAGTTAGACAGTTGATAGCATCAAAATTTCACAACAATGCAGCAAATGCTCTTGTATGGGTGTTGAGGTCAGAAACTGCAATGTGTATTACTTTAACTTATCTCTTTAATGATCTTCCAGGACAAATGTATGGTGCACATCATAAGTCACACCATCGTATTCAGATCTTAGAATTGTATGACACCACTATAGTCAAATCTCATCAGAAAAGTAATACAGCATAGTGTTCTCTCTTGCATGTACCACTACAGACATATGCAGCAGCTGAAGACACCAAAGAGCATTCCGAGGAAGATCACACTGGGCCTACAAACCATGCCATGATGTATATGGAGAGATTAAAAGTCATGTCACTGTCATCTGTCTGGTATAGGATTAGTTGATGTCTTCCTGGCATCCAGGCCAGTGTCTGACCATGCCCTGTGGGATGACTGCATATCTAGACATCTTATATAGCTGACAACATCCGCAGTGTCCATTGAGAATATGGTAATAGTGTATCACATGCTGAGGTAAATGTCTCTCTCTAATGTCTAACAACACACGCGCACACACACACACACACACACACACACACACACACACACACACACACACACACACACACACACACACACACACACACACACACACACACACACACACACACACACACACACACACTTGACTGACAGTAGTCAATGCAAGAGCCACAGCACAAGTCTGACTTTTGCAGGACTGTAGCTGAACTTATAGTGCATTACATCAGCAGGGCATGTGTGAGACAAGTGTCTGCAAGCCTGCATATGTTCATAGCTTCATAGATTCATACAAGGCTACTACCATAATGGCCCTATGTTCATAGACAGTTGCTAGGCTAATGGCTCTAGGGCCTTTTCAAGCATACCAAAGTTGTAACATTGTTCCCTTATACACCAAGATATGTAGTCCATATTTGCAAATCCATGATCTCCACTGGTTGTCCTGTCTAAGAGTAACATAGGTGAAACCATCATGGTAATTTTATGATGTCCCATCCAGTTTTCCAAGTTACACTTAAATAGGGTCATGAACTTATTACATCCGAGTGACTCCTCCAGATGTATCTGCAGTTAACTCCTACTGATACTTCTATGTGTTAAATATTGCATCAATAATTCCAAAGCCATGCTATGTACATGGTTTTAAAATATTGCATCTTAAAGCTTACACAATGGCAAACTCAACTACATTAATATTTGACCTCTGTTTAGTGCATGTAAATAGATATTAATTTTTTATTATATTAATTTATATAGATATACATTTAAAAATGTCCTTAATATCTCAAGAACTAAGTAACACAGACAGAACTCCTTAGCCTCATCTCATATGAAAGCTCTGAGGTAGATGAATAAAATGATGTTGTCGGTATGTGTGTAATTTGAGTGATTACTGAGATGTTGTAAGTTGTTTACAAAATACTTCAAACATAATAGTTACTGTGTTTACTGTAACTTATAAAATTTGGTTTAATACCTAGAACCTAAAAAATACTACCACTATAAAAATAGTTTGTGTGAAGATTTTGCCATTTATACTTCTTTCATAACCCCTATGGTTCCAGAGATATGAACATTTGTTTGAAATGTGAAGACATAATTTGATTCTGTTCAAAGACTTAGGCTCCACCCATTGGAAATTACAGTGCAAACTTCCTGAGCTCCATTGGAGTGAATTAATTAAGGAGTTCAGTTTCATGTGAATTGGGAGTCTGTTCCCTAACAGTAGCAATCCCTGGGAGATATATCTGTCTCTCCAGCATGGCTTGATGTTGCAGGCTAGGTTAAAGTCCCTACTGTGAGTGAGTCTTGTCCCATTTGATTTGCAGAGGTCTAGCATTTCCATTAAGGCAGGGTTTGAGAGTGCTCTGTAGGCCAGGCACAAGTCACCTCTCAGCAGTGTATGCAATACAGAGTACAGTGACAGGGCCTTCAGTCTGTCCATGTAGGTCACGTGTTGAAGTCCCTGGATTTTGTTGGTGAGAAACCTCTTAGGTCTCTGCAGCTGCTGCAGGTGTATGGTGAGGTACATGCAGAAGGGAACACTGAACTCTGTTATTGGCCTGACGAGGGATGAGTACAGTGGATTGATAAGATCCTTATTCTTGGATGCTATGCCCTTACTTATGATATGTACAATGTAAAGGACCTTCCTTACCACTGTGGACACATGATCATCAAAGGTGAAGGTGCTATTAACCTGCATTCCCAATTGTCACCGTTGATTTGGAACTCACGAGGGATATTATTAATAGTGTAATTTGCAGTGCATATTTTTTGGGTTAAGTTTTAGTCTGTGGCTTTGCCAACAATCATTTATGTATGTAAGCCATTCTGTAGTTTGTTGACATCATTTGCAGATTCAATGACTGCACACAGTTTGCAATCATCAGTGAACTTTGTGAGCCACAAGCCATCTGTTATCACCTGAACTTCTGAGAAACTGATTCCAAACAGTAGGAGGCCCAGTACAGACCCTTGTGGAACACTACTGGTAACAGGTCTGCTGGTAGAGGTAAAATCCTCAATTATGACTGTATGGGTTCTGCTGGTGAGCCACTTGGCTACCAATCTAATGACACATGGGTTAATCCTCAGCTGGATGAGTTTATCACTGATGCCTGAGTGAGCGATTATGTCAAAACCCTTGGCCAAGTCGAGATAGGCATTATGTACTGATTTGCCTTCATCCAGGGCTTTGGTAACACTCTTGAAGAATTCCACAAGGTTTAACAGGCATGATCTGCCCTTAAAGTCAAACTGGGTTGGGTCAAGAGTTTGAAGGTCACCAACATCTTTGTTGAAAAGGTCCAAGATGGTTCTCTCCATGGCTTTACAGACAAAGCTGGTCAGGCTTATGGGTGTATAGTTCTCCAAGTCAGTTGAGGGACTCCTTCTGTGTAAGGGTATTATGGTTATTGTGCTCCTGTCTGCCAGGCCAAAGCCAGTATTTGAACTGTGTTTGAAGGGAGTACCCAATAGTTGTGCTAACTCTTGCTTCAGACTGTTTAGTAAGCAGGCTGGGATGTTATCCGATCCCAAAGAGGCTGTTTGTTGGCATTGACAAGTGTGGTTATGACCGGTTATTTGGAGATAAGAGGTAGAGAACTGTTGATAGGTATGCTGTGGTGTAAGATTGGTGGAGACAGCAGTGAAAAAATTGTTGTCAAGTGTGAAATTGTTAACAAACCTGTCTGCTAACAGATTGGCTATGTCCTCAGTTTCAGAATGAGTGGTACCTTCCACTCTGAATTTGGGGCAAAGCTGGGCCTTCCCTTTCAAATTACAAACATATCTAAAAATGCCTTGTGATTATCCTTAGCTCTGGATGCTAACTTAGTTTTGTAATTAGCTTTAGAGGATTTTACAAAATGTCAATTAGCTTGTTCAAGCTATGGAGGGTATTCTGCTGAGACTGTTCCTTTTTATTCCTAGACATCAGTTTTTCTTTCTTTTGCTGTATAATCTGTTTATGCTAGATGCCCACTAGGGCAGCTTTTTTATGAGCAAGTTTTGATCCGTTCTAGTACAGCTAAGTCGATACACTGGTAAAGGTGTTTATACAGGGCATTTGTGTACACCTCCTTATAGGAGTCTTTACTGTCAGTGGTGGCTGTAGGTTTGAAACTGCATATACCAACACTTAGGAGGCTACAGTTTGCTTTGTAGAGATTCATCCATCTTTTGGATCCTGGAGGGAGGGTCAGGCATGATTGTTACACTGAACGTGACTGATTTGTGATTAGAGCTTACCCAGGGAGGTCTCACACATGGGGTGATGCAGCGATCTCAGATGTCGGTGAGTACTAGATCAAGGACATTTGAGCCCCTTGTAGGGGTGCAGACTAACTGTTCCAGACCATTTTTGTTTACAAATGTAGAAACCTTAGGGCAAATGTGTTTGAGCTCATGTATGTATCCCAATCAATAGAAGGATAGTTAACGTTATCCATGCCTAAGGTGTTTGGCTGTATTATAAGTGACACAAGAAGGTCCAGGAAAACACTGTGTGGTTTTCATTGTTCATGCTGGTGGACATGAAGCTAACAATGACATGGGGGGGTGGGGGTTCTACAGTTAGTTGGACTTGGAGTAACTTTAGGGAGTCATACTGCTTAACCAGCCTTAAGGTGTACTTGCCTTTTATGAAGATGGATACATCTCTTCCTCCTTTGTTTTTTTTCATGTTTGTTTTGCGGCCTGAACATATTGATGGTATTTCAGGCATTCATGGTCAGAGTACTCTCTTTGCCTGAAACAACATCTCTGTGACAGCATAAACATCGACATCATCCCAAATAAGAAGTGCCTACAATGACTGTAGTTTCTGATTAAGATGCCTAGCATTAAGCAGCATAACCCTGAGTTTGTCTTTTGAGGATATTTTTATATCAGGAACTTTGTTCTTATGACATTGCCTAAAAAGTCACTGTGGGGGAGATGCGTACCTTGGCCAGTAACCAAAAAGCAAGAGGTGAGAAATGACCATCTCTGGCAAAGCAGCATGGTCTGTTGACCATATCATCTCAGCCTGATAACTATTGGATCTCCCTGGAGTGACACCAGTAGCCAAGCCAATTGCTGAAGTCAATAATTCTTTTGTTTTATTGAGGCATCATTCTGGGTGAAGGTATAATGCTGCTTAGAGTATCGACAATCTGAGGGGGTCACTCATATCCCTCTTCATATAGTCCAGTGAGGTACGTCTCAAGTCATTTACTCCAACATGAAGTACGACAAAGAGGTAACTGTGGTTGTTGTTGAGATACTTTACTGCATGCATGAGTTTGTGGATCCTTGCACCTGAAAAGGCAGCTGATTGACTTTCTCCTTGTACAACCTGGTGAGGGGGACATCTGTGTGCCTCATTATGAATTTGCCTATGACCAAGACATTGGTTTTCGGGTGTTTTGCCTTACAGGCTTAATGGGTGGCACACTGATATATTTGTTTTTGTGTGTAGTGGATTCTGTTGGGACTGTGATATCTGCAGAAGGTTTAGATTTGTGAGGTCTCTGCTCTTTTTGTAAGCTTTTAATGACTAGCTCTGCATTTGTGGGGTTGTGTATTGTGCACTTGATCTGCTGAGGAGTCGCAGTGTGTGTGTGTTGACAACCTGTTTGCTATCTGGTTTGTTGTTACCTGAGAGAGAGCATTTATTCTAGATTAGTTGTATAGTTGCATCTCTCACATATTGTATTTGTGAGTTTTGCAAGTACCTGGTTATCATTATACATGAGGCAATAGAAGCCTAAAAACAAGTAAAAACACAAGTACTCTTATTAAGCTTATGTTTTTTGAGCAGCAACAACTGGTCCTGTCTCTAAGCAGCATAGGTGCCAGCCCAGAGGTGACTTTACAATCACCCAACCAGTAGTGAAGGTTGCATTTGAACAGAGTCAATGTGGAACACTGCTTCACACACAGTAGGAGCCTATAACAGAGGAGTGTGTTGCTGCGGGATACTTCTCTCTCCCCTGCATATTCAGTTTATGCCACGGGCTAGGCTGAGAACCCTGGCCCAAGTTATTTCTGTCCCATTTGATTTGCAGATCTCCAACATTTCTAAGGCAGGGTCTGAGACTTCTCTGTATGTCATACATAGGTCACCTCTCACCAGCTTGGGGGAAACAGAGTATCGTGACAGGTCTTGTAGTCTTTCCATTTATGTGATGCTTGAAGAAGTTGCATTCTCCCACTCCCAAACCTATTTTTTCCTCCAGTTGCTGCAGTTCCCTGGCAAGGTATAGACATAAGGGAGCCTTATACTTAATTAGTGGTCTGATAAGGATGGAGTACAACAGAGTTATTATCTCCCTGGTCTTGGATGAGATGTCCATATGTACGTGGGAGCAATGTAGAATGTCTCAGCACTCTTGACATAGTGATGAAAGTGTAGATTGCTATGGACATGTGTTCCCACGTCTCACAACACCATGTTTGAGCTGAGAGGGCTGCTTTGTATATCATAATTATCTGGGGTACATCATTGCCAAAGGGGACAATGAGACACTGTTTTCTGTAGGGTTTAGTCTGTGAGTTTGGCATCAGTTTTATTTCTGTCAGCCCCTTCTGTAATATGTTACCATCCTTGGTGGAATCTATATGAGTGTGTTCTATTAAACAGTCATCTGCAAATGTGGTAAACCACAGGCCAACTATTGTTGCATGCATTTCAGGGAAGTAGTTTCCACAAAGTTGATGGCCCAGCACAGATCCTTGGGATATTCCATTGGTAACTGGTTAGTGGGGGTGCGGTCCCAACTTTGAGTGGGTGTTCTGCTGCTGGACCAGTTGACTATCCAGCTAGTACTGTATGGAATATTTCCAGATGGGACATTTTCATTATGAAACATGAATGGGGGATATTGTCAAAGGCCTTGGATAACTGAACATAGATGGTATGTCGTGTTATCTGTCATCCAGGTCTTTGGGTCAGTATTAAAGTAGCCCACAAGGTTCAACAGGCAAAATCTATCCTTGACAAACACAATATGGGTCGAGTCAAGTACTAGATGAATAGCCAAGTGGCTCAACAGTAGCACACACTCTCAAAGTTGGGCACTGTACCTCCACAACTAGCCCACTCACCAGTGGAATACAAGGATCTATGCTGGGCCCTCAACTGTTTGAGAAATACTTCCCTGTAGAACAGGCAACAGTAGATAGCCTGTGGATTACCACAATGTGCAGATGATTGTAAACTGGAGGCACCCATATAGAGTACCCCAATGATAGTAACATATTACAGAAGGGGCTAACAGAGGTGGATGATTAACAAACTCACAGACTGAACTTTAAGCATACAATGACACTGTCACCTTTTTCAGTGAAGTACCCCTGCTAATTATGATATACATAGCACCCCCCCAATCTCAAACACGGTGCTGTGAGACTTGCTTACTTTCATCACTATGTGCCCATAGTGGTGACATACACAATCTGCATTGCCCACATCATATATATGGACATCACATCCAAGACCAGGGTAGTCTTGCACAATGCTAACATCTCTCTCAACCTCACCAGACACCTGCAGCAATTGCAGAGAACGCAGGGTCATGCCTGGGAGACTCCCAGGCCTCCAAACATGGCATACATGGAAAGACTGACATACTTGTCACTGTACTCAGTATCATGCAGGCTGCCAAGAGGTGACCTATGGCTTCCCTGCAGAGCAGTCTCAGACCCTGACCTTCTGGAAATTGGACATCTGCACTTCAAATGGGACAAGTATAATTTGCCCCAGGGATCTCAACCTAGCATCTGACATAAACAGAACATGCTGGAGAGACAGATACAGCCAATGATTCACACTCCTCTGTAATAAGCTTGCACTGCATGAGAAACAGTACTCATCAATGACCCTGTTCAAGCACAACCTTGACTACTGATTAGCAGGGAGTATTCTAAGAACTAAACCAGCATGAAAATGGAAAAAAGAGATTCTCCCAGTAGGGATGACTGTGGTTATGGATACTTATAATAAGCAAGAGGGGGCTGAAATTTATTGGAGAAAACTGGCAAAGGAACCAAGGTATTGGGAGCAAATAACTAGAAAGGGAAAGATAATAGAATGGGAAGAGGCCAAGAATGTATTTGGACTGTAGGTTAGAGATTGCCTTCCCTATCAAGGTGTAGGCAAAGAGCAAGAAATAGGAGGGTCCTAAAAGAAAGACCAGCACTGGCAGAGTTTTTAACAGAATTGACAACAGAAGCTGCCATTAAAAAAGGAATACTTAGTAAAGCATATACAGTACTGCATGATAATTATAACAATCAGAGGAGCTTACAAAGGATTGGGAAGAGAGATTGGATAATCAATTCACAAAGAGACAATGGGGTATTTATGTGTATCTCCCAAATATACAACAAAGTCTAGAAAATTTAGGATGTTTGCCTGAAAGTGTTTACAACATAGGTATTTGTATACCCCAAACTAGACTCCAAAGAATTTTTCCTCAGGTAGACAGCAAATGTTGGATGTGTGACAGGCAAGAAAGAGGTGGCTGGGAACATGTTTTGTGAGTGTAATTATTAGATGGCAGACTTTAGGGATTCCCTGAGAATAGCTCTGTTAGAGATGATGGGCGAGTGTTTGGACTGACTGGCCAGATTATTTTTTTTTAGCTATGGCATAGAATCAGATTTGTCTAGACATAGTAAAACCTTGCTGAGTCTAATTTTGGTGGCTGCCAAAAAAAAGCAATTACTAGAAAATGGAAATCAAAGTCTAGACCAGCTTTATTAGAATTAGTGAATATAGTGACAGACATAAAACAACTGGAATGGAGATCTTTAGAAAAGGGACAGAACAATCTACATAGAAGAAAATGGGAATTGTGGGAACAATATATGCAGAGAAGGAACGAGGTGAGGTTTAAGAGGCAGCATTTGAATGAGCCATATAATGCTTAACTGACAATGACTGGATAGATTATACGTGATATACAATGTTTGCAACAACAGTTGTTTCAATTGTGTCTGATGTATAATGTTTGCAACTGAAGAGGAGTCAGTGTTTGTTTTTCATTTATATAAATATAAGATTATTAAGTTATCATGTATGACATAGGCAAAGATGCTTATTGAAAAATAAAAAACCTTGACTACTGGTTGGGTGATTGTGCAGTCAACTCTGGGCTGGCACCTATGTCCCTCATGGGCAGGGCCAGATGGTGCTACTCAAAAACACACTCTGCTAAAAACAACCATCCAACTACATTAAATAATACTTGTGTTTACACAGCTAGGCTTCTAAAGACCTTAGTGCTACAAGGCTAGTAGCCTCATATGGACCTATGAAGCTATGTGCCTATGCAGTCCTCACAGTCTGTTCTCAACCACATGGTCTGCTACTGTTATCTACTGTAAGTAGACTTGCACTCTTGTACAAATCAGACTTGCGACATAGCGCTTGCATAATGTCCTGTGCTCTGTAGTCTGTGTACTTTTGCAGGGTTTCTGTTCTGACTGCAGTAGACTGTGTGTCTAGACAGCAGACCAGACATGTGTATCCTATAGTTACTTCTCCAACTACATGGATTGCCAGTATTTTGGTACTTGCTCATTCTGCACATCCATTTAATACAAGTCCCGCAACCTCTTGTCTACCACATGGCTGGATGATGTTATCTACTGTAAGTTCACCTGCACTCCTGTATAAATCAGACTTGAGCTGTGGTTCTTGTGTTAAGTACTGTTTGCTGTAGTCTGTGTATTTAGATACGTAGGCATTTTCTTCTCACTGCAGTCAATGAGGGGGGTGTTTGTGCTCTTACTTGACATTGCAGAAATCCTTTTACACCACCATGTGGAATATTTAGTACCATATTCTCCTCACCAGACAATGCTGATGTAATCAGCTATAAAGTATTGTCTGACACACTTCAAGTCAGACTTGAGCTGTGGCACTTGCATTAAGTTATGTGTTCTGTAGTCTGTGTACTTGGGTAGGTATTCTATTTTCGCTGTAGTAAACTGGGTGTGTGTGTGCACGAGCTGTTGCATGACATTAGACAGCATTTTAAACCAGTATGTGGGACATTCAGTTTATTATCTACAGACACTGCTGAAGTCATCAGCTATATTACAACTTTGGATATGCAGTACTCCCACCAAGGCTGGGTCAGAGACTGACCTGAGGGCCAGGCACAAGTCATGTCATCCTATGCAACAAAGTTTACAGTGACATGATTATTAATCTATCCACATACATCATGGCATGGTGTGTAGGCCCTATATTATCTTGCTGAGAAAGCCCTGTGGTCTCTCCAGCTGCTACATGTGTCTGGTGAAGTACATGAAAAAAAAATCATACTCTATTATTACTGTAATGAGGTTTGACTACAGTGCTGTCATACAATCCTAAGATGTCAAAATGATGGCATAACTCATGATGTGCACGACACAGACTTTCAATAGCAGTGTGGACGCTTGGTGGTCAAACGTCAGATTGCTATTTAAATGTGTTCATAGTGCATACATCAATGGGTTTCTGCATAACAAGACTGTTGTCAATGCTGTGATTAACATGGAACTCCACTTTTCAGATGAGCAACATTACAAACACACATTTCTGCATTTATTTGTACATCATGTGCCTTTGTCACCATTTACTTGTGTGTTAGCTCCTCCTGTATTATGTTATCACCATTGCTGGACTCGGAGATTGCACACAATATGCAAGAATCAGCAAACTTGGTAAGCCAAAGGTTATATACTTTAGTCTGAACTGGCAGGGAATACAGTTCAAACAGTGAAGGGCCAAGCACAGATCCCTGGTGTTTGCCAGTGGTGACATCTCTACTGGTACAGGTAGATTTACCAACTGTTACACATGTAACAGTTGGTTGATTTACCAATTGTTACATGTGTTCTGTCAGTGAGCCACTTGTTTACCCATCACCTGACATAAGGTTCAATCTGCAGCTTGGCGTTCCCAATGATACCTGTATGTGTAATTATGTCAACACACCTTCATATGGTCTATCTTCCCATACAAGGGTGTACATAAACATGCATCCACCTGTGTTGGGAGGACATCACCTGACTCTTCTCAATTTTGAGGTAGACCAACATGTCATCATGGACTTCCTCTACATGTATACTAGTAATATTCCAGGTGTATGCAATGGACCTGTGTGAGTTGTTACTGCTATATCAGGTCCATTACATCTGATAAATGTCCTCAAAGAGGTCATCAAGGGCATGCATGACGACAACAGTTTCATCTTGTGGAACTTAAACAGGAAGGCATATGACAAAAAGTCACTATGGTATTCAATCAACTCTATCACATGTGCTGGGCTGGCACAGTATTTAAGGTGTTCACCTTATAGGCACAAGGTGCAGGGTTAGATTCTCACTTGGGGTAATTAGCTGGGCTTGAAATTACCACAAGGACAGTTAGCGTGCTACTATTTTTGGGTGGAGGTTGGCATAATGGTTAAAGTATTTACCTTCCAAACACATGGTGCAGGGCTAGATTCTCACATTGGGTAATTTGCTAGTCTTAAAATGGCCCACAAGGGCAGTTAGCCTAGTACTAATCTACAAACCTATGAACCTATGTGGCCATGAATTGCTATATCAGCAAATGGTTAGAACAGTGTATGACATACATGGCATGTCACTATGTTGAGATTTGTGATGTGACATACATCTCAGGTCCAGTGATCAGGGCAGTACATTAGGGGTGTCTGCTAGGCCCTTTTCTGTCCCTTAGTTAAGTGACAGACATCGCAGATGACATGCACATGCTGTGTCCAAACAGCTGGCTGAAGGACTACAGCTTGTGGGCAATCATTGACTCCAACTGTGATATTAGTATAATGCACATTATCATCACATACCAGAGACTGCTGCTACTGCCATAATACCTGCATTGATGATACACATGGAGGGATGTGTTGCAGCAGGAAACGGACAACACCCAACTATAATGTGGACATCACACCCTGTAATCAGGCCAACAGGTATGTGACCTGTATCCTGGGGAGAGGGTAAGTGGTACATCCACCAGCATATGGTCACAGTGCTGACTACATCCTTGACTGTAACACAAGTACAGGGTATGTGAAGGACATGCACATTAGAGGGCATACTAAGATCATGATCCCCAGCCTTCATCATACCAATAACCGAGTACAGTGCACCCTTTTATGTGTACCTCCCTACACATTTTCCACTGATGTGTAACTCAAGTGTACCAACTTTTTCACAGTGTGCGATCACACAGTTTACTGTCCATACCTAGGTATCTTTTCTGGGGAATATGCATGACTGTTTGATTGTGCAGATCACCAATCAAGTTGTTACACCAAATGCGTGTGTGCTACCTGCTCCCCTTATTCACCTTATGCATACCCTGCATATATAGGTGTTTGACAATGTTAATGGCATATATATCATTTGTGACAGTATGAATTGTGCCACAGATATGTGCCGTGCACACAAGGCAACTTGCCTGTAATGCCAATACTGTCACATACGGGTATAGCAGTGTCCCTAACACCTCCTGCAGATATTATAATACCAGGACAGTGTGAGTGGTTACCCTAAGAGTGCAGCTGTATCATACTAGTTGCCCAGTGTGTGTGCAGGCTCATCTGTTATCACTCCATATCACAAATGTTATTTCAGAGGCATGGGATTCGTGGTGGTATTCTTCAGATATTGTCCATGATTGTGGTTGGTTCTTGTAATGTTTGCCATGGTCCTTTACCTGTGGCCATCATGCTGGAGACCTTGCTGAGAGTACACATATTCAGATATATCACCTTGCACAGCTTCCCAATATGCACCTTACCTCAGCTGTATGTCAGATCCCTGATAGATGTCCTCTGCGTTATTCATGTAAGGATGCTTATCGCACACACATTCTCAGCATAGTTATGTCACCTTGTGTGATAGTCACAGACAACACATTTTCACTGTACAGTCTGTACTGTATCATAAACACATGTGCTTGGTGTTGCTGCTACAACCATCTTCCACTGGCATGCCCTTCTCCACTGTACATGCAGGAGTTTTACTGATCATTAACACATCTTCAGTAAAGAAATGGCATATTACAATACTCTACACTGTTGGTACACTGTCCTGTACTGTGTTTGGACCATATGCTTCACATTCATACTCTTAACTGTTCAGATATTCTCAGGGTGTACAGATGTTTTCCTCAAATATGTGGCTTTCTGCTGTATCAATGGGATGATCTCTGGACTACTGTGACTATGTATTACAGACGTTTGGCTGCAGACTTCTCAACCAGCCTGATCTGTGCAGTATATTCAGTTGTCTGATTTGTGATCTTTTCCTCATAATATGGTGTTTTTCTGACAAATCACTGGAATGTCATTGCAGAGTGCAGTCAGTAACTGATGACTGACATTTAAGTTTCAAACTTCATGCTCTTCAGAAAGTTCATGCTAATGTACAACCTATATAGTCTATCAACTTCATAAGTTTGGACGTGGATTATTAACAATCTGTCCCTATTTCTGGCTCTTTGTCCTCCCATTTTTATAGCTTTGTCCACATTTCTTGGTCTAAGAGGTTGAGTGTTACATTCGGACACATTCCCGTGTGACATCTATGTCATATGTTCCTATTACTGGTAATTTGTCTTCTCATTAAGTTGGTCGGTGCAGATATGTGCACTAACAGAATAACAGCTATTTGTGCAGCCATACCTCTCAAATGTACAGATTTTTTCAGAATGTCCAGATTTTGCCTCATGTTTTTGGTCTATTTCTCATACAATTGTGGTTTTCTGGCAAACCATTTTTAAAGTATTGAGGGTTGAAGTCAGACAATAGTGACAGACATTTAAGTCTCAGACATACCTCTCAAGTGACCATATATTTGCAGAATTTCCAGATTTGTCTCATTTTTGGTCTGTTCCTCAAAATTTGCTATTTTCTGGATTTCTGCAGCAAATCTGTGAGGACTTAATTCACTAAATAGTGACTTTTCATATCCTTAAGAAAATGCATGGTAACACAACACCTTTTATCCTAGCAACTTTCTAAGTTTAGAAGAGCAATATATAAAATCTGTCTGTAATTTGAGGGCTTTGTCCCCTCATTAGTTTTGGCTTTGTCCAGACTTTTTGTGCCAAGAGGTTGAGAGCTGTGGTCTCAGACTTCATACCCTTCTGAAAATTCATGCAAATGCAAAACCTGTAATTTTATGAACTTTGTAGGTTTGCAAGAACAAATATTTAGGTGTCCTTAGTTTTCATCCTTTGTCCCCACATTTATGTTTTTTGTCCATATTTCTTGGTCTAAGAGTTTCAGAATGTGTACAGCCCTGGTGATTACTGTGGAATTCCATGGAAATCCGTGGACTGCATGTGCTCTCCTGTATGCGGAATTGATATCCATGTTAGTTAACAAGATTTTGAGGCCAGCAATACTGTTGCAACCCAGGAGACCTAGCTTAGTAGTACTGTGCCTTATTATTATGCATTGCACGATGACCACATTAAGCACCTTCACTGTAAGATCTAATGCAGAGCCAACACAGAGTTTATTGAATCCACAGGCTTGTATTAAAAGAGTCATGGCATTGTTTAAATAAATTCTCTAACACTTGAATTTAGTGAAGGGATTATCGTTAACTGTTGATGGCAGGGATTTATTTCTGGCAATCCCATACCAACAGGGAATGGAATGGTTAAGGGAAGCTTTGTGCAATGGCTCTGACATGAATCAGAACAAGAGCAATTTTGACTTGATGAAGTTCATTCTAAAAAGTAAGTTTGTCTTTTTTTGAGGGCGATTATTATAAACAGGTTAGAAGGATAGCTAGTGGGGCAGCTGTGGCCCTAGTTTTTGCTATTTGATATTGGAAAACGTTATACGCTATTAATAAAAAAATTGGAAGTCTATTAAAGCATTCTTTGGATTTCTTGATGATATCTTAATTTTATAGCAAGGTGATAAGCTAGTGCTTTAGGAACTATTTGCACATATAGATACGGGAGATTTAAAATTCACTTGTTTTATAGTAAGAATTCCATAAACCTTTTGGATATTAACTTAAAATTTTAGAAAAACCAGGAATTTCAATCAAATATATATAGGAAAACATTTTCTAATGGCTATTTACATTTTACTAGTACACATCCATTTTGTCAAAAAACAGTTAAGGGAGAGTTTATAAGGTTATCAAGGATGATATGAGATGATAATGAAACCTTGCAGTTTGAATGGGATATGCTTATAGTGATGTTTGTTGACAGACACTACTTTCCGACTTTGTTAGAAGTGGTTGAAGAAGTTCTACTTGAGAAAGGATAGGTTTTGCTCAATTTTACAGCAAAACAGTATTATGAAAAATCCACAAAAAAAGAGCAAGCTTATAATGTGACAAAGGTTTTACCATTTAATAGGGAGGTAAATATATCCAGAAATTGGACATGAGTTTTTGGTTCTTTTGGCATGATGGAAAACAGTTTACATCCAAATTACACATATAGAAGGGTTCAAATTTGGAAATGATTATGGAGAATGACACAAATTCATCTTTTTATAAAACATACCAATATGGATTATTTAAATGTGAGGCCTGTTCACAATGCCATTTTATATGTGATGGAGATAGTGTAATAGTATTCTCACCCTAAGGTATTACATGGTAATGGAAAATGTAACCGGAACACATGTATGTCATGCAATTCATTTTATACTGGTAAAACTGAACAATCATTGAAAGCATGCATTTATGATCTCCATTATGCGATTAAAAAGAAAGATATGAAGAATGCCTTAAGTAGACACTCTGTTTCATGCTCTAGCTTTTTCTAGCTTAAGTTTTATTTTTTATTTTAGAAAAGGTTCCACAGAATGTTAGAGGGATTATAGGAAGCCAAACCTTAAGAATAGAGAGTTATATTTACAGAGATATTCAAATACAGTCCAACCACCAGGTCTGGATGAGAAGTTAAGAAGAAATAGTACGTTGTCATTGAAAGCCAATAAAATTGACTATATATAATCTATAAACTGATATAATATAAATATATATTTTTTGTTTTATATACAATTATTCATTCTTGCATGTTGATTTAACTATACTATGTAATGAATATTTATTAGTGATGTCAATTGGCAGCATCCTACAGGTTTTACATGTTTCAAAGTTGAACTGTTATTTAATTCCAGGGTAATAGTGTTTTTATTGATTCTGATAAAGTCCATGGCAATGCATTGAATAAAAGCACTTAACCATGTTTAAACATTAAGTGTCTTGTGGTGTGTATAAGCAAGAGTGGTCAGTTAACAGCTCTTGGATTAGAATTATAGTTGTGATACCTCAGGAAGAACATTGGAGAGGGTCTGTTAGCACTGTGACTAAAAATAAGATACCTTACTTAAAACCTGTAGTTTTAAGCTTTTTTTTAGCATTTATAACTACTGTAAAAGAGATGCTTTGAGAACACAAATCAGAGTAATTTGAACAAAAAAAGTGAAAATTAAACCAGGTTCCAGAAGCTGTGTAAGATGCCTGTGACTTACACTAATGTCATGCTATTTACATGAAATAGAAACAAAAAAAGGATTTCTTTAAGTGCAGCATGACTCAAAGGGTGCCTGAAGTGGATTCTGGGAAGAAAACTTCAAGATCACTTTAAAGTGGTAGCTCCACTGAGATATAACAACCATACACAAGCAATGATTCTGAGGCATACAAGGATACAATAGAATAACTAAGATGTAGTGGCAGCCATAATGTATTTATTTATTTATTTATTTTTACTTTTTATTGACTGGGTTAGAACAATGGCGTCTTCAGGGAAGACTCATGGTGGTATACATACTGACTAGAGGAGATTTGTCCAGGACACCTAGGAACTTCCCTACTCCTGGTACTAGGGGAAGAGTCTGTGTGTGACAACTCACTTCCTATTTCCAGTCCAGGCATAGAGGTGGCCCAGAGAAATGAGGAGAAAACATGGAAGCTGTAAGCCAGAATGAAATGATGGTGAAAAGTATGGAAAATGGAGAAGCACCACAGGTGTTCACAAGTGATTTGGGAGCAGGAAAATGTTTTTGAATGGAGAGGATGTAGAAAAGGGAATGGAGGTAAATACTGAGCTGGAAATGGATTCAGAGCAAAATTAAAAAAAAATCTGTTTGAATCAACAAACGGTGGAAAAATGTAATATTTCAACCCTCCAGTTGGGAGGGATGCAGGATGTTTATCTGGAGGAGATGATAAACTAGAGTGAGCCAGAGAGTGGAGCAGCAATATCCGGAAGTGAAATTATGGGCAACAGAAGAAAATCTGCCAGAGAAGGTTCCATAGAAAATGTCTTATTCTGAAACAGTGGGAGAAGCAGCCAAAGAGGAGATGGGAATAAAGGAAATAAAGAAGGAATCTGATTTTCTTGTTTGAGTGAGCAATAAAAAGGAAGAAGGTATGGACATATATGAGTTATGGGACAATGTTATAGTACCATTGGGAGTTAAAGTGGAAGAGGTAAGAGCTTTCATTTTAATTAAACATTTTGTGACCAGATATTTGAAAATGGTCAATCCATGGAAGATTTTTGGCGAGTTTATGAAAAAAGACAAGAATTTGCATGGTCAGAATATGTTGTACAAACTTTTTAGACAAAAAAGGGTTTTCATTCAGAGGTAGAAGCAAAATAATTGGAAGAACATTTACTGGCAATATATAAAGTGATGTACACTCCTAATATATGATGAAAGAGGACTGCGGACTGGGGCATGGGAAGGTGGAGTCATTTTAAAAATGGAAAATGACAATATGATGCATATACCTAGTATATTAATGTTCATGGCAACAGAGGTTTTGTAGAGTATAGAGGTCATCCCAAAGCTTGCTTTTTTGTGGAAAGAATGATAGAATGATAATTTAATTAATGAATGTGATAAAAATGTGTTGTGGTCAAATAGGCCATAATGCAAAGAAATGTGAATTCAAGTGTAAAAAATGTGGCGCTGCATGACATTCATGGATAGAATGTGAGAGATACAAGAAAATGAAAATAAGAAACTGTAAATTAAGTTATACAAGAGAAAAAATAGTCGGGATGTATAAAATGTTGTCTAGAAAGATACGTTACAGAAAGATGTACAAGTTGTTTTTAAAATTAAAAAGATAAAAGAAAAAATACATGAGACAAGTGAAGAAATGGAGTAGCAAAAATTCAATAGGAAAAACAGTTAGCAAGTGAAGAAACAGAGTGGCAAAAATTCAATAGGAAAAACAGTTAGAGAGAAAAAGTTTAAAACATACTGGTAAGAGAAAATAATTGTAAGGGATAAAAGTATCTTTTTATAACTGTTCAATAAAGATATTAAATAAAAATAGGGAGAACAACTGTAGTTGATTTGAGATGGAAAAAACATGCATACAGGGGGATCTACTTTTAAATATTGACATCTTATAAGATCGAAGAGCAAAATACCAAGACTGGAAAGCTGAAATCTTAAAATACTGAAAGTGCAAAAGATTGAAGGTCAAAATACTGAAAGTTCAGAATGCAGAGTGTTAGAAGATTAAGTGCCAATGTTGTAATACTGATAATGCCATAGGAAAGCTGTAATTAGTCTTTGCAAATGTGGTATATCCCTTTAAATGTGTATAGGAAGTATGTGAGCAAATATGGCAGACATTTCATATACTCCCAGCAGTAGTGGATGTGTGTGCCATACTATAAGATTAAGAAAATGATATATGGCCTTTGCTCCACTGTAGTGCAATCCTGGAGTTGGTATATATAGTTGGGGATCTGGAGGCACAGTCCCCCACTTAGATTGGTTTTCAATAGCCCAATTTGCTGATGGAAGGTAGTTCTTGATTGTGTTGTGAGGTATATAGTGTTGTGGTTTTTGTATAGTATTGCTTTGGTGTAGTGGGATGTATGTGCGGTTTGCACGTTCAAGTTCTGTATTTTGGGTGTCAGTGTTTTGCACTTTCAGTATTTTAAGATTTCGGCTTTCCAGTCTCAGTATTTTGGTCTTTGATCTTATGAGATTTTGGTATTTAAAAGTAGATCCATATAGGGTTATAGCTGTGACACTGCCAGCCCAGCTATCTGGAATTTTGTAAATAATCATATGTCATTTGTGAATATTAATATGATTCATATGCTTGTCTTACAAATGTAAGAGAACTATATGTTATGTGTATATTAAACTACTGGTGCAGAAGTGTGTGTTGAACTGTATGTTATGTACAGAGCTTCAAGAATGTAACCACAGTGTACACTACTGGAAAAGAACAGAAATGTATATTAACTATATACCTGTGCAAATGTATGTTTTAATAGTAGAACCTGGAACATACAGAGTTAACTTGCAAAACTTCAAGAAAATAAGTTGAAAAGTAAAGTGTTTTTATGATTGTGTTATCTCTCAGTAAGCAGACACAATGTCTGGAGCTAAACATTTTTCTATTGTCTTGAAAGTAATTTTAATTACTAGGTTTAAAATATAAAGTATTTTATTGCTTCCTAGCAGCTGCACGTCTGAGAGATATGCACTTCTCACACAGAGATGATAAAATTCTTAGTTTCTGTTAGCCTGGGAACTGAAGGCAGGTGACAAAGAGTGATGTCATCCAGGCTAACCCAGCGGTAATATGTGATATTAATTTAAGAACTCTCAGGGAGGGAGATGGGGAATTTTGTACCTTGTCTTGGATCTAACAAGAACAACCACTCATCGTCTGCATTTGCCTTGCTTTGTAAATAAGCCTAGGGTACAGCAACTTCTTTTAGATATAGATAAGGATATAGTAAAGATTAGTTTGTTTAGATGTTTTATGTATTTGTTTGAGATTGTCCTGCAATGTTGTTTTAAAATGTTTCCTGTGATTCTGAACTCTGTTGTTACTGTGTTGATTGAGTAGTGTATTGTTCTTTTTTATTTATTACTAAATATATTTAAACCTATCTTTGTGGCTAATAATTGTGAGACATATTTAGGCTCTTAGGGTACTTGCATATGTATTTGGTAACACTATACAGGCCACTCCTAAATAGCATTAGTCTTGGTCATACTTACCATTTGGATAATAGTAACATTACACAGTAGGATTGGTCACCCTTGGTAAGGGCCCTAAAATAGCTGATAAAGATCTGGCTGGTTGCAGTGATAACTACCTTATAGTCTGAGCAAAATGGGGCATAGCTAATAAACCTGTGCCAGCCTTCTCCAGGTGTGTGTATGTGTTTGTATAAAAATCAGATCTCAAAGTGTGTGTGTCAGCTACTTGGGCAGGGACACGAAGCACTAGTTTGACAGAGAGGGTGCTGGAGGTCTTAGCTTGGCCACTTGGCTGAGATATTAACCCTGTAGCTGTGGCAGTGAGGAGTCTTACTGGGGATCTGGAGAAAGAGGGAGAAACCAGCCCCAGAGTGACTGTGATCTTTGTGTGCTCTTAAGGGAAATTGTACTTTACTGTGTGTGTACTTGTCATCCACCCATTGTATACATCCCTCACTGTTGCCAGTGGTGAGGACTGAGGCTCCTTGATTACTGTGCCAGTGCAGGGGTGTCTCAGTCCGTATGTGACAAAGAGAGAGAAACAATGTTTAAAGTATACTTAACTATGTTTGTGTGAATATGGATATAATAACGGGAGGTGATTTTAATTGTAACCTAAGGAACAAAAAGATAGATTATGATGTTAAAATAGTTACAGAAATTATAAGAAGCGGGCAATTAAAAATAAGGGAAAATAAACACTGGACCTTTAAAGGGAATGAAATTAAGACAGAAATTGAGTACTTTTTAATATCAGAAAGTTTAAAATTACTCAAAAGGAATAAAATATACTGGATTTTCTGATCATGTAGCTGTTTGGATAAAAGTTCATGAAAATGAGGACTATATTAAAACAGGAAAAGAAATAAAAAGAATAAGTGAAAAATAATTAGATACAGAAGAAAGAATAGACCTTACAGAATTATGGAAACAGCATGTTAATATGAAAACTTTCTATGAAAATTGGACTATTTGGTGGATACAATTTAATGTGTAGAAGAGGAAAAGAAAAATGGAATACAAAAAAAGAACTTTTTAATGGTTTAGTAAAAAATGAGAAATTATATAAAAGAGAAATATATAAAATAAAATGTGTTATATACGCAAAAATCCTGCTTACAAGGGAAAAAGAGAAGTTGAACCACATTTATGTAAAATAAAGAAAAATAAGAGAATAAAAAACAAAGGGAAACAAGAAGCAAGAAGAAGAAATGTATGAAGTAATTAAACATTATAATAGATTTAAATAACAAGAGAGAAATGTGTATCGAAATAGATTTAAATAGCAAAAGAGAGATGTGCATAGAACAAATTTATAATGGTCAGAGGTTTAATAAAGATGACAATGAATATTTAGAGAAATAAATATAAATGAGTTGAATGAGACTTTGAAAGACATCAATGTAAATTTAGCCACCGGAATAGATGGGATTGAATATAATATGTATAAAGAAATGGAAGACTGGCAAAAAATGGTATTTATGCAAGTTATGAATGAATGGATTAAAACAGGGTTAAGTACAAGTAAATTTTAAAAACTGGAGGTCTATAACATTAAATACAGATTTTAAAATGTTCATGAGAATAGTTAAAAGAATACAATGTAAAATGGAAAGCTTATATGATCAAAATTTATATGGAAGAAAAGCAAAAGAAAGTCAGGAATTGTTGTGGTTGATAACAGAAGCAACTGACATCAGTAAGTAAGCAGAAGTAAAAGTTATGATAGGGGATGTAAGTAAGGTATATGATAACATCCAATATGAAGCTTTATGGAGAATTTTGCAGACATAATGTGACAAAATATTACAAATTATTAAATCAATATATGAAAAAAAATGTAAAATTAAACCTTAATGGGTGGATTGGGGAAAATGAGAAAAGTGTGGAATAAAATAAGGATATCCAGCCAGTAGTGTAATATTTTATTAGTTATGAATATAGTAGTTATATAAATAAATACAATGACAAGTAATGGAGTATATAGAATGATGGTGGTAAAATTCCAGTAATGCATACTTATGCTATGGATGGAAGAAATAAACCAATTTTAATATTAATTTTTCATTTAAGTATAAATAAAAAGGAATAGTAAAGTATTTGGTTATGAAGGTATAATAGGAGGTGTAGAATATAATGAAAACTGTGTAGATATATTGAAAAACAGATTTTTATGTAGAAAGTACATTTGATAAATGCCATAATATTGGTAAAAATAGCTTATGTGGCAAATATTTACATGACACAAGGGAAGTATGAAAAAAATAATATTTTCCTTTTTATGGGGGTTGAGATTGAATCTTGTGAAGAGGAATTTTATATATAAAAGAACAGGGGGCTGGGATTGATAAACCCAATTGAATTTTTAGTATCTTTAAATATATATAAAATTTCAAAAGGAGTTATGAAAGATGGAAAAAATTTAGTAGAAACAATATATGGTAAATACAAGGAAATTTGGGAAGAAACTGAAAAGAAAATAAGTGTTATGAAGAAATGAAAGAATTTCATAATAAATTCTGTTATGGAAGCTAAAGAATGTAATAGAAAAAAACAGGAGAGAATTGTTGATCCACTAAAAGAATTAGAAATAAGAAAAAAAGCAAAAATGTATAAAAAATGAAAGAATGTAATGATTTTTTGTTGAGGCTGTCCAGAAGCAAATTACCAGTAAAAACAAATATGGCATACGAAACTGCAGAGCATGTTTTTTGAAATGTGAAAGAATTCAAGAGTTATGGAAAGTATGTAAACATGATTTGGTTAAAAATTATTTAAAATTTGAAATGGTAAATATGGACATGATAGACTATGGTTATTATGGAACATCAACGAAAGGTAAAGAAAATGGAATATGAAATTGAAATATGGACAATATGGAATGAAATACTTAAGATCAAATACAATGGAAAATGGATTTTAAAAATATTGTAGAAAATATGGTTTTGGTTGCAGGTTAAAGGGTGGGTGCAATACTTTAAAAAGGAATTGGTGTACTAATATTATTAATGTAAATCATGTAAATATGTAAATTATATGAAATGTATGAATATTTACAAATAAAAACCCATACTCTCTGAAGAACTCTTCATAATATGATTACTAGGTGGCACCAGAGAGCTGTTACTGGTGATCATGGAATCTAAGCTGCAGGCTGGAGAAAGAAAATAGAATATGCAATTCAGAAGGGAAAAATAAATTTTGTAGATGAGTATCATGACATCATGAGGTCTGGATGACTCTTAAAATATGATTGAAGAAGTAGAACCAGAAGAATTGGATACGATGCAGCAGACTGTGGTAATGGACAAAATATTTGGCAGAGGAAATGACAAAAAGAAATATTCTGTAAATGATGCTATGGATACAGAAGGGGGGGGCACCTCTGGCCATTAGAGTAAGGCCATACTCTATGTTGGACTGCAGAAAAATGGAGCAGAGAGCAGTAAAGAGGCAGACTGACAGCTGTGCTTCTATAGTAAAAACGTATGCAGCAACAGTTACAGGTTCCAGTGAAAAATTGCAGAAAGAAAAATATATGCAGGTGGAGAGGAGAGACTGGAGCTGTTAAGAGCTGAAGGAAAAGGCCTGTGGGGAGAGTAAAAAATTATGAAGAGCAAATAAAAGGATACTGTGTTTTAGACAAAGTTGTTATGCCCTTAGGACTCAATTTGTCTGATGTTAGGGATTTAATACATATAGGAAGTGAATGTTTTGTGAAATAATTTGAGACATTTGAATTAGCGGAAAAATGTTAATGAATGTGAAAGTAGTACTATATCTCCTTGTAAGTACCATGTTTATCAAAATTTAAATGTATAGTTAAAAGAAAACTGTTATTACAATTTAGAACACCTGGGATTAAAAAAATGGATTGGTTTTACATCAAGAAGTGTGTGATATTAAAAGAAGTTGTGGATGACAGGAAAGTATGGATGGGGGGGGTTATGTAACTTTAAAAACAGAAAACAAGTTGCAGCATGCACCTAATGTGATAGGTATATATGGCATAAGTATTGGGGATAGCCAAAAGCATTTTATTTCTGTGGGGTTAATTACTTTAAATCCAGGACTTAACAGAAAGGTTTGGGAAATTTGGACATTCCAAAAACAAACTGGAAACCATATTGTAGGAAATGTAAAAGTGAGCAACATTTTGGTTTGATTGCCCTCCAAAGGATGAAAAAAAGGCAAACTGGAGGAAAATAAGGGGAAAAATGAGTTTTACACAAGAAAAGGTGGAAGAGAATGATGAAAGGAAGGGGTGAGGGTGGGAGTGAGAACTACAGAGAAATAACATAGAAAGACGCACCAGATGATGTCTAGAAAATAATAAATGAAAAACATTTACAGAGATGGAAGACAGGTTTGGGGTATTAGAAACAGGGAAGAAGTGGGAGCTATGAGCCTGAATCAGACAAAAAGGTAGAATGTTTTATCAGAGGAAGGGTGAGGAGGAGAAAAAGGAGGCTGAAAGATGAAGTGGAAAAAGTGACAAAGGGAAAAGGTTAATATAAGCAAATCATCACTAAATGTGAATAGCATGAAAAGTAATTTTTGAAGAATTACTGCGTTTGAATTGTGTGAAAAGATAAATGCAATGATTTTTACTTGTTATAAGATGTACAGATAAAAGAAGAGGGTGGAATTTGAGATGGCATGGAAAAGAAAATGGTTGTGGACTATAGGGAGTAATACATTTTCAGGTTTTTCAATATTATTAAAAATGGAGATTACAATATTAGATATAATTGTGGTGGTGGTAAGGAAGGTTTTAGTGTGATGTAAGAGAGTGGCAAGGTGTTTAGAATAGTAGCAGTGCATTAAAAGAAAACATGTTTAAGGAAATTCAAATGTATGTAATAGTAACTATGTCTATGATGGAAGTGGGTGACATTGTAATTTAAGGAAGGAGAAATGGAAAAAAGCACAAGGTGCAAAAAAACAGAGAGATTGGACTTGATAGGTTAAACATATGTAGAGGGAGCAAATATAAGATGGGTTTACTTAAAACAGATTGATAACATATTCTTTACAGATGACAAAAAATAAAAGATGGAATTAAGGAAGCAAAGTGTTCAGATCATGGGGTGGTATGTGCAATAGGAATTAATGAAATACAATACAAGGAAAACAGTTAAAAGGACTGACAAGTAGGAATGGAATGTATTAAGAGGGCAATTGTGGGAAGGTCATAAGATGTTGAAACCATTTAATGGCAGTTTGACACCCTTATTCCATGGCAAAAATGCAGAAAAAGGGGTTGTGGATGGATAGAGAAAGTGGTGGATTGTGTGTAAATGTTTAAAAAGCATAGTTATAACTAGAGAGAGAGAACAGAAGGGAAAATGACAAACAATAAATTTGTGAAATAGTGGAGAAAGGGGCAGGGGCAAGTCTTGAAGAAATTATATAAATATAATAATGAAAAGGGAAAAAGAATGATATTTTGACAAAAGTGGTATCTGAAAGAGAGAAAAAAAGTTTCCACATTTTAGGTAAGAAATTGAGAAATGAGAGACAAATGAATGTGTTGAATGAAAAGGGACAGTTAAAATTCAAACACAAGGAAATTATGGGTACAGTTGAGAGGTATATGTAAAATATGTATGAGAAAAAGAATGCAACAGGGAGAGTAGGGAGAGTAAATAAATTGATAAGGGAAGAAATGGAAAGAATAGAGAGGAAAAGTGTTAGAGGATGCTATAAAGGAAGGTAAAGAATAATCCACACCAGGTCTAGATGGATTAGGGTACAGTTTTTTTTTAAAGAGTCAGATTATGAAAATGATATTTTTCTGGAATATTGAATAAATGCATGGAGGAATATAATAAAGAGATTTGTAAGGGGATTATAAGATTTAAAAGGGGGAAAGGGAAGAAATAAACTGGAGACCAAATATCTTAGGAAATACTGACTATATAATATTTATGAAGATTATTCAGAAATAAATTATGGCTGTCGTGAAAGGAGAACTGGATGAAAGATTATATTTGATTAAAGGGGAAGAGCAAATGAAATGCTGATGGTTGAAGTAGTTGAGTATATAGATTAGGAGAAGGAAAAGTAACAGTATGTGATGTGGTCAAGGCATTTGATAGTATTGATCATGGGAAAATGAAGATTTTAAAATATGAGGTAGGAAAAGATAAGGATAGACATGAGCATTTATGAAAATATGTGTGTCTGATGGTGAATGTATGGGTAGTTTAAAAGATAAGGCAAGGGAAGACAGGTAAAGCAGGGGTATTAATTGTGCACACAGCTGTTTGCGATGTTAATGAATGCACTTATACAAACATGTTGATCAGGGTTAGAGGATGGCAGATGGAAAACTAAGGAAGTGGTGAAGTTGCCAATAATGTTACTCTGTCCAGATGGTTGCTTTAGTAGTTAAGAACTTAGGATGAAAGATAATTTACAGAACACAGCAAATTTTTGGTCCAGTAGGATTACAATTTTACAACAGAATCTGAAGCAACCTCTCCAACCAACAACGAATATGTAGTCAGGATGAAACCAATAAGTGCACCACTTCCTCAGAATAAATAAATTTATTGCGGACACGAAATATAACTTATTGGTTTCATCCTGACTACATATTCGTTGTTGGTTGGAGAGGATTACAATTTTATAAATCAAAAAGTAAGGGGTTTCAAGATGTGATAAAAATGGCAGGAATTTATTTTACCAGTAATGAAACTGATGTTCTAGGGGTTATGTTTGGAAAGGAACACGTACTAATAGAATAATAGAGAGAAGTTAAACAAAAGCTGACAGATTGGTGCTGGGTGTTTCATACACACACACACACACACACACACACACACACACACACACACACACACACACACACACACGAAAAACATATATTTTAGGAAAGCTACAATATTTAGGTAGTATTTACATGTTTCCAAGCTGCATGGAAACTGAATTGTTGGGTAACTTTTTTATGGGGAACAAGGTTGAATCCAGTCAAAAGATGAGAAATTTATAATGTACAAGAGAAGGGTGTCTTGTATTTAATAAATCTAGTTTTCTTAAGGTCAATAAATTTGTTTTGGTTGTTAAAAACAGGGTCTGAAAAAAAGAATAGCAGAAAATATGTTATTTAACAATATAAATGTGTGTAGATGGGTGGGGTAAGAAAAGAAAAACAAGTTTTAGAAAAGGAATATGAAAGTAAAATAAAGGTATGGAAAACTGATACAAGTGAAGCAGAAATGGGAAGAGAATGGTATAAAAATGGATGAAGGTGAACCTTTGTATTTATCCTTGAGGGGGACTGAGGGTGAATACAAGGAAGCAGTAAGGAAAAGGCAAGAACGGTTTGAATCCTTTTTGAACCCAGTGATTTTTTGTGACATTTATTGTCAGTTAAATGTACCAGTGGTGGCTGGTGGCTTCAAATCAAACGGGGGGGCTGCAGGAGACAGCTGACTGGGTTGGGCCAATGGGAAGGGGTGGGGCCAACAAGAAAGGGGTGGGGCTATGCTACAAAACACAAAAACTGGGACTTTAAATAAGCTGCCCTGGGTGCCAGACCATCATTATGAGAGTCCAATCAAGACAAAATGAAGCGTAGAAGTAAAAACTATTTCAGTGCATTGGCTACATGACAGCTTACTTAATATCTAGATGGAAACAAAAAGGTTGCAAGGCATGAAAAAATAAATTACTTTTTAAATACATTACTGGAATGCCAGTCAAAATCAAGTATAAAAAAACAAGCAGCACTCAACTGAAACCACTTCTCCTTGTACTGCAGTTCTAATTATAATTTATATTCAGCTTTATAAAAGTACAAAGTAACATGCTGAAAATAGCAATCTCTGTGATACCCCCACTTGTAAAAAAGTTTCTTATCCAAAAAAGACCTGCTGGCTGACAACTATTTGTTTCATGGAGAAAACATGATTAAAGTAAAAAATGAACAGCAAACAAGAAACAAGCTCAAGATAAATTGCTTAAAAGGATTACTGTTCAGGTTATGGACCACACATGATAGATTGCCATTCTATTTAGTTTACGGGTAAAGCCTGCAAAGATGATTGCAAGTCTCCAACAAATGTAATGAGCTTCTGAAAATACTGAAATCCCTGTCCTATGCATTTTAATACCCAAGGCTTATACGCTATCTAGTTATGTAAATATTCTCTGCACAGTAACAACAAAAAGGCTTTCAGTGTTGGTAATTCTTTAGCAGTATGCTTATTAAAGCTTACTTGCATCTTACAGTCTCAGACAATCTTACCTGATGTTCATTAAAGTATTGCTGCTTAAACACAGAGCAATAGGCACTGCAACAATATGTATTTTCTGAATAAAAAGAAGCATAAATCAATAATATAAAAATATGACAGAAAAACAGAACATTCTGCAAAATCAAGGACAGATGAAAAGCACTGTAGTACTTGTGTCTACCTTGGATGGGGGACACAGTGCACACCTAACATTGCATAACTGCTCCTTGCCTTGCTTGGACACATCCAGAGTCATTACGTGGAGGAGTGGGGTGCAACAAATATGTCACAATTTGAAATGTCTCTGGGTGATGGTGATGGCTCTGACACATTTGTCATACCTCTCAACCTCAGAGCAAGAAATCTGGACAAAGCCATAAATAGAAGTTGGACAAAGACCCAAAATATAGGACAATTTTGAAATATTGCTCTTATAAACTTAGAAAGATAATTAGGTCTTGCATTAGTATGAATTTTCTGAAGGGTATGAAATCTGAAACTCAAATGTCTGTCATTATTTTCTAACTTCACTCTTTAATTTAGATTTGCCACTAATTTGCCAGAAAACCACAATTTTATGAAAAATGGACCAAAAATGTAATGCAAAAATATAAAATAGCCACACAATACAGCTGGGGACCTGCCAAAGAAGGGACACTTTTTAATATTAGTACTATTAACTTGAGCAGCTGACAAATAAGAGAATCAGCATGCATTTCTGAAATTAAAAGTAATCTATAACTCTGATCATTACAATTATTTATTAATTGTAAACCCTCCATGTTTTCTTCCAAATTAGCCATTTTGCAGAAGGATTATTAGGGGAAGAGCAACATTTTGAGCCAAAATCGGGGACAGTTGAGAAGTTTGGATATACCTAATTCTGTAAAGTGATTTATTTGGGCATACCTCTTAACACAGGAAATTTGGACAAGGCCAAATATATTGGGGGAACATACAAACAGTACTAAAAATTGCTCTTGTATAAACTTAGACAGTTGACAAAAATAACAGGTCTTTCATGCATTTTTCTGAAGGGTAGAAATTCTGAAACTCAATGTCTGTCATTCTGAAACTCAATGTCTGTCATTATTTAGTGACTTCATCCCTAAATGATATGTCAGAAAACCACAAAGGTTATGAGGAACAAACCAAAAATAAAGAAGCAAAATTCTATTCATTCTGAAAATCTGGACAGTTGAGAGGTATAGTTCAGCCGGGGCTGTCTAAGTTTGCCGCCCTTTCCCCCTCACAAAATCATTTTCGAATGGGGCCTTCCCCCTGCAGCTATTCTAATGTCCCATAACTTGGCTATTTCATCCCATTTACCATAAACACTGTAATGTGCATACTGCTTTACTTCTACAATGATTTGGATTTCATTTAAAAGTTTTATTTTACATTTTACAGGACAAACAGTAATAGACATCTGCTAAACAAAGCAATGCAGCCTCACAATGAAAATAGACTTAGCATTAAAACGTATCTGCCCTTGAAACTCACATTCATTAAAACAGCATTGAAACTCACATTCAAAGAAAATACATCTGGCCAGTGGCAGATAAAGATTAACTTTGAGCTGTTTTCAAATCATAAGCCTCCTGCACAGGAAACTTTCATGTGTTCTTTAATACACCTTCCTGATTGTATTAAATTATATTCCTTGTATAATACAGTACAGTTGATAGAAGGCATTTTAAATTTATTGTTTTGAACATTTTTCTAGTAAACAATGAAACAAAATGCATGCACCAATAAGGACAAAACTCCCCAGTTCAGAACATTTTCATCATAAAAGTCTACTCAAACTTCTACAGTCCACTAGTATCAGTAAATATGCACAATCTCTGCAGAAGTAAAAGTCATCTAAATAATTCCACATTAAAGATATCTGTAACTAATGAAGAGGTTGCTGCTAGCACACAACTTTATATTTCATTGTTTCATGTACAAATAAAGTGCCTGTTGCCCTTGAGGAATAAATTGCCTATGTTACATAAAAAAATGATAAGCTGGTAATATTGCAATAGGGAATGGATGGCAAACTGATAACAGTTTAATCATTACTAGGTATCTCCACCAAAGAAGACATTCTCAGGACTGCAGCATCCACCACCTTTAAAAGTACAGCATCAGCAATGCATCTATATACTGGGGTAGTAGAACCCACAGCCTTCTGCATCAAAAGCAAGCACACTACCTGTTTTGCTATTAACAGTGCAAGCAGGCTTAGCATAAGCAGCACTAAACTTCTCTTCAAGCTCTCAGCTCCTTGTAAAATCCATTCAACACTCAACTGTATCTCTCAACTTTGAAGCACAAGAAATCTGGAAAAAGCCAAAATTTGTTGTGGGGAAGCAAAAGCCCAAAAACTAGGAGCACATTAAACATTGCTTGTATAATCTTGGAAAGTTGCTAGAATAAAATGCTGTCTTACTACCATGCATTTCTCTACCAAGTCTCGAACGCAACACCCTGTGCACTACAGTCAGAACACTATGCCAAATCAGCTGTTTCTTGAAAGACACGTAGATTGAAACTTAAATGGCTATCATTTAGTGAGTTCAGTTCTCACCATAACTCTCAATTTCTTAGCACAAAACATCTAGACAAAGCCAATAATAGGGGAATACAGTCCCCCAAACATATTCAGTGAATTCAGTTCTCACAGTAGCTATCAACCTGCTAGCACAAAAAACATGGACAAAGCCAACAATCTTATAAACAGAAAATTGATAGAATAAAAGGTTTTGCGTTACCATGTACTTTCTGATGAATATGAAGTCTGAAATTTAAATGGCTGTCATTATTTTCCAGAAAACCAGATTTTATGAGGAACAGACCAGAAATATGAAGCAAATATTTCACAAGTGGTGGTAGGTGGGGAATTCAAGCTCTTGCTACCTACTCCCAAGGTACAGGGTTTGAGTCTAGCCACCACCAGGTATACTTCCTGAGTTCTTCTAGTCACTGGGTGTGTTTTACACACATCCTACCTGAGCTTAATTCCCTTCCTGCAGCTCGATAACACTTACATCCTACCGTGTTTCAAAAGCCCCATGAGACAGCAGCAAAGTCCTTGTCCCCATGAGAGCAGGGTGCAGCCTGCAGACATTGCAGTCCTATCCCCTTCCAGTGGACTTTTGGGATCTCTGTACTGAGAATGGCTTTCTTCCTTTCTAGACTGGTTCACCAGCAGTCTGTAATTATGTGCATGATGTTCTGGGAATGCCAATCACTCATGCATGGAAGTCCAGGATTTGCATTTGTTTTCTTATTTATTTTCTTTTAGTTTCATTTTTTTTTCTTTTAAATTTGTTTTATTTTTTGGGGGGCAGCAGTCCAGTAGCATGAGCCACCCTTGGTAACTGTCAAGTGCTTGTTATATTGTCTAGTAACTGTTCTTCTGCCAAAGGGATTTATAGTTGTTTTTCTTCTCCTTCGCATGTTTTTTTTTCTGACAAAGGGATCATCAGTTAATTTTATCTTCCATTTTATCACCTTTGTTTTTTTATATTCTTTCATCTAAAAGTTTGCTTGTACTACCATTAAAAATGCAATAATTCATCACTCCAGATTTCTCTGATGTACATGGTGGCCTGTAACAAGCACGTCTCCATATTCTTCTGACACAGACAATAACATTCTTGCTCAAAAAAAATCATGGTCCGTACTCTGCCTTAATATTAGCATCAAACTTAAAAAGTTGGAAAAACATGATTGATTTTTCACATGAGGTACTGGAGTTCCACAGCTAATGCTTTCACTTAACCTGTCATCACTAAAGGTTTCCTTATTGTGAACAGATTATCCCATTTTACAGCACCTTGAAGCTAATATTAAGAGTCAACCCAAATCTCTGCATGCATTTCCATGGGAAGATGTGTGCAGAATTCCGTGACAGATGTGTTTCACATTCCAGTAGTCTGTGAAGTGAATTTCACTGGGTCAGTGTAAACATTTGCCTAGGAGTGCAATAAATAATAATAATAATAATAATAACAATAATAATAAGAATAATCATCTACTACTACACACCTGCCAACCAAAAAAAGCAGTAGACAATCCGTTATATAAAAACTCCATCACCCAAACTTGGAAAAAACTTCCTAGAGACATATGCTCCACCATTCACCCATGCAGCTTTAAAGAAGAATTAAAACTCCATCTACTTAACTCCAGAATCTGTCCCTGTCAGGACCCAACCTAACCCCTCTCTCCCCTTCTTGGGTATGCCTCTTAGTACCCCCTCTCTACAAAGTATTCCCCCTATTTGAGGGTACTTATTTTCTACTTAATACTCAAATCTGATTGGAACAAACTCTTTTTGTAAATATGTAAATAAATCATAACCCTGATTACATGAGATCGACATAACTACGAGTGTTTAAATTTATCTTTTTATTTTTGTCTCTTAAATACTATTGTATAATTTCAATTTTTGATCACATGTTAATTGCATGTTAAGGTATATGTCACCAGTTTTGCTGTCTTCAAAATGTCTGTATTTCTGAAATATTTTTTCAATTCCTGTTCACATGTTAATGTATATATTATCACTTCTCATTATATATAATCTCTGTTTTTCTTGGAGCTTTTCTCCTCAGGTCTCCACTGAAAACGGGCCACAAGCCCAACTTGACCAACCCGGTTAACAAATGTCAATAAATAAGTAAAAATAAATAAACTGCATGCAGAGTTCCCGAGGGGGGGGGGGTGTCTCACATTCCATGAGCTCTGTCTGCAGAGATGAATTGTGCAGGAGTTCTGCGGACCTTATCTGGGGAGTTCTGTGGTGACTGCCTGAGAATCTTACTGGGGACTGTGTGGAGAAATTCGTGGGTTGGTGAAATTAATGCAGAATGGTAACAAGAACCGTTTAAAAGGCTTCCATGTCTGAGATTTGCATTGGTTGCAAAACATCTGATGAGAACTCAGTGATTGGGCAGGTGGCTTCCAGCTGGATCTATAGTACAGATGTGGTTTTAAATAATTTCAAGAATGAAAATTAGCAGAGATATAAACGACTGCTTCAACTATTAAGTCATTGTGTGATAATAAATGTTATAAACTAGACAAAAATGTGGAGGACAGGTCTAGAAAATGTGGTATGTGACCCCCTACCTCTTCAGGTATGTATTGTACTGGGCATATTTCTAGCAAGGGGGGGTATAAAAAACAGCTATAATAGAGGGTAAGTAGCACATACTTTTTTATTGCAGAGGGTGGTGTCATTTGAAGCAGCCATCTTAAGCAGATCATGGATGCTAAAATATGACAGAATTGTAAACTGACATTGCAACAGTATCCCTTTTCTCTCTGTGAAATACACTGCATCCATATTCACAAACCTTCAGCACCCTTTTCAAACAAAAACTGAAAAAAGCTACAATATAAAATAGTGAGATTTGTAACTTACCTCCACTATTTGATACCTCACCCTAATTCCCTCTGACCAGTCCTTTACAATAATCATTAATGTGAAACTTAGTACAGCAGTATGCATTTAGAAAAACTAAAAAAACAAAACAAAGCAATGACTCCATAGTCAGAGTCTACTGAAAGGTAAAACAAATCATTAAAACTGTGAAGAAACAGTGTGAAGAAAATCAAGCTGATATGAAACAACAGCACACTTTATTTGTAAAATAGCAAATAGGTAAGTACTTTTGTCTCATTCACATATATAGACAACAGACTTCATCAGCTCTGTTTTATACATCTCGTATATTAAACACAATAATTGTCACATGACTGTAGTCATGTGACCCACCTTAAGTAAACTTAAAAAACATTCATTTACAGTATCATTTAATCCACAACCTTTACATGGATTTAATAAAATTGGCATTTATATTTATATTCCAGCTCATCATTCCTGTTACTGTTGCTGAAATTACTAGGGACATGATCCAATACAGAAAATGAAAACTTCTTAAAATTTGAACATTTGGTGGAATGTTTGCATAAAACATTTAACTTATCTTCATGCTTTATAGTATACACATGTTCATATACCTTGCTTTTTACTTTCATGATTGTTTTATCAATAAATGTTTCACATGATACAAATTTCTATGTACTATACAGTCAGGTAGTCATGAAGCATACCCATGGTGGAATAGTTTCTAGTGGTATTTGAATAATACATTCCTGTGCCCTCATGAGTAAATCTATACATAGCACAAACCAAACACTTTAAAGTCCCTTTTCTGCTACTCAGTGTAGTAAAATTCACTTCTTTTGTCTCAAAAATGTTTTTTTTTAACTAGTACCTATTTTTTATTAATAAACCTAGGGCATTCATTCACTTTCTCATAAACTTCTAGTCATAGTTTTCTAATTATCAGTAATATTTTTAATGCATCCACTGTCTAAAGAAAATGTAATATTCATATCTGTGTTCCACTGTACACTGTCAACTGACAACCCAGATGTTAACTTTTGCATTAAGGGATTTCCTCACAAGCTCTTCCTTATATCTTCTAAGTTTAAACCTTCCTATTAATTGATTATAAACCCCTACATGTTTAAAACCATCAGTTGTTAAAATTTTAACTGTAGTAAACATGCTCCTTGCCATATTACTTTTCACATATTGTGGGTACATACTACTAAAATGCAGTAGTGAGATACTGGCTATTTAACTTTAAGCCACACCTCAACTTCCACAGAACTTTCACCCAACAGACACCATTAATAGCCTAATTATAATATATTTATACTTTTCTAAAACATGATCCCCTTCACCTCTTACTATTTACACCACCACATCTCACTGTTTACATCTGCTGCTCAGACTTTCTAATACTCCTCACTCAGGACTCACCGTGTCATAGCTAAGACGTATTTACCTGACATGTTTGTAATCATGTACACAGCACAGCCTGTCACTGTGTAATTTGATTGTTGTAGCTGGCTCTTTATTGAATTTTCCTGATTATATATTATTAGCTTCATCATCACCCTGTTTGAATATCAGTGGCTTACCTGCCTATTTAGGCTGCACCGGCGGTTCGGCAGCTTAAAGGTGAGTAATGTTGCAGTGAGTTTCTCTGTATTGTATTGTACTGTGTGAGCTGGCGCTGCTCTTTTTGTTTATTTTTCCCTTTACTTCACTGTAGAGTGAGGGGGCTTGTCCCCTACAAAAATGTTTTTTTTTTTTTTTTTTTTTGCATTTTATTTAGGCTTTTCAGCTTATCATATTCAGTATTTAATTTTTGATAAATGGTGAGAAAAAAACGATTATCAACATCCTGTAGACCAACCATCGTTAGTTATCTCTGAGCTTGACTATTAGCATCCTCTTCTATCTTAGTATTTGTTAAAACTTTTATAGGAAATTGTTTGCTACCTTCTCTACCATGTTGCATAATTTCTGTATTATATTGCTTAGGAGCTTTTCTTCCCAAGCCTCCACTGAAAATATATTATTACAACTTAGTCAGACTTTCTTAGTCAACATATGAAAATAAATACAGTTTGCGGAACATTCTTGATTTGTTCTCATATTTTCACCCTGTCCCTCATAAAATTGTTGATTTTCTGATATATTACTGGGCAGTACTGTCAGTCAATAATACCAAACGTTAGAGTTTTATGTTGTTTGTCAGAAAATACATATTGAACCATTCCTGTTGTCCTATTAACTATTTTTTAAAGGGAATTAGAATTGTATATATATATATATATATATATATATATATATATATATATATATATATATATAAAAATATATATATATATATATATATATAAATATATATATACATATATATATATATATATATATATATATATATATATATATATATATAGATATATATATATATATAGATGTATATATCTATATATATATTGTGTGTGTGTGTGTGTGTATATATATATATATATATATATATATATATATACATATATATATATATATATATATATATATATATATATATATATATATATGGATCTAGGATGTTTGCTCGACTGAGTAAATGACCAAAATCCAAACAGCCGGGCATACTTACGAGAAAGTGCTTTTCACCGAAGAAGCACTTTCGCTTAAGTATGACTGTTGCCGAGGCTGTACTATGGTGCGGGTAAGGGAAATTTCCCTTTTCCCCACTGTAGTGCAGTCTCAGAGGGTGAATATTAAAGTAGGGGGCTGTGGGGGGCACAGCCCCTCACATGGGGGTGCAAGGTGGCAAAGCCCCCCTGCTAAAATGTAAATGTAGTGTTTATTTTTTTTGTCACACGCTTTAACGAAAGCGCTTTTTCAATAAAAGCACTTTCGTTAAAGTATGTTCTGGTTTTATGGATTTGGACGTTTGCTCAGTTGAGCAAATGTCCTAGATATATATATATATATATATATATATATATATATATATATATATATATATGGGTCCCTATCAAATGATAGAAAGCTCATTTCACTGACACCATAAGATAGAAAGTTCAAAACAATGAAAACTCATTTGACTGTAACTCAAAACACTGAACATGCTATATGCCCTTTTACTCACGGTAATGTGAGCCTGGAGTTAGTATATATAGTTAGGGGGGTTTGGGGGCACAGCCCCCCACAATGGAGGGTGTGGGGCATAGCCTCCCACAATGGGGGTGGTGTGGGGCATAGCCCCCCACATAGATTATGTAAATATTGTTTTCTCCAAATAGTTATTCATTGTAGTTATAAGTATCCATGTGTAGATTTTAAAATGTCTAAAGTATGTGGAGGGCTACACCCCCCACCCCCCTAACTATACATACTAACTCCAGGATCGCACTACCTTGGGGAAAAGGGCATATATAATTTTCAGTGTTTTGAGTTTCAGTCAAATGAGTTTTCAGTGTTTTGAGCTTTCTATGTTTTGGTTTCAGCCAAAATGATTTTCCATCAAATGAGTTTTCTATCATTTGATAGGGACCCATATATATATATATATATATATATATATATATATATATATATATATATAGTTTACTATTAGAGTTTCAAAGCGAACTCCATTGACTACACTATTGTTGAACACAGAAGTTCGAAAACGGAAATATCGAACACCAAAAGCCAACCTAGGAACGGGTTTTAACATGGGTCGCGATAGGGGATAGGTTTGCAGTTCGGCAATAACACTAAACACCTATCTCGACCCATGTTAAAACTGTTCCTAGATTGGCTTTTGGTGTTCGATATTACAGTTTTCGAACTTCTGTGTTCACCAACAGTGCCATCGACAGAGTTTGCTTCGAAAATCTAATAGTAAACCATATATATATATATATATATATATATATATATATATATATACACACATACACATACACCCTGGTTTTGGAAAGTGCCCCCTATTATTTTTATTTCTGCTCATAATTATAAGCAAAGAAGTTGAGAGGTCACTCATCATCTTACCCTATGGCTGAATACTTGATTTTTCACACTTAAGATGTTACTGTGAATGACTTCTGTCAGCATCACTTTACATGTTTAAAGAACTCACTGAACTGGCATAAGAGCATTTGTAATGTTGTTGTTTATATGGTCAGAATAAATGAAATACTCAGCAGTGAAATCATAAAAGTATTTCACAGTAATATCTAATAGAATCTCATTCTCGTCAGGTAAAAATACCATGACTTTTTGGTTCATCTGTTTGAGTCTCTCTCCAGTTACTATGTACTCCAAAAAATGGACTACAATTTACATACTAGTAACTTTATAGGGGGATAAAAGGCACGTAGTTTGCTTCTGACCAGAGTGCATGGTTCTCCTTCATTTTCTCATACATTAACTGGCTGAGATCAGTTGGCACATCCTTATTAGAGTGATCCAAGAAGAATGCTCTACTAAGGCTGGAGATTGGTGTAATGTTTAAGGTAGTTACCTCAGAGACAATAAGTATTGTGTTTGATCCCACTAAGAGAAATTGGCTAGGCTTAAAATGACCCCTAAGGGAAGTTAACCTAGTACTTACTAGGTTACTGTGACAGTAATAAGACCAGTAAGTGAAGACTGTGAAAATCAAACTCAGGAATAAGCAATGACACTTCCCACAGTCTGCACACTGTTTGGGCAACATCATTTGCTTCAACAAGGTCTTCCAAAAAGAGACTGTTAAGGTCTAACTTTACAAGCTGATGTGATCATTATAACTGACAGCCATGCGTATTTGGTGTTTAAACATGAACAACACATACCCACATATGCAGAGGTCCTCCACATAAACATACTCAAACAAAGGAGACCTCCAAGGCAAAAACACACACGATCTCCACAGCCCTCCACACCACATACCATGCATAGTCCACACACCTGTGTCTCACAGCCACTAAGGCTTCACCATATACCCAACATATTAGTCATAGGAGACTCCATTGTGAGACACACAGATGTGCCTCTCACCAGGCTGGATAAGGAGAAAGTCACGGTTAGTTGTCTGTCAGGTGCCAGAATCTGCCATATCACATATGCACTCAAGTCTCTCAGCAACAGGTACTGCTATGACTCTGTCATAGTGCATGTTGGCATGAATAACCTGAGACATACCTCTCTATACTATATTAAGAAAGACATGATTGAGCTCACTGATTATGTGTCCCAGGCAGGTATGTCCTTAGCCTTAAGCAGCATTCTGCCGTCACCCAGAATGATGCCTCAATACAAACAGAAAATAATTGACTTTAACAATTGGCTTAGTTTCTGGTATCATTCCAGGGGGATCCAGTACCTGACAGCCTGGGAAGATATGATCAACAGACCACGATGCTTTGCCAGAGATGGCCTACATCTGTCTCACCTGGGCTTCAGGTTTATGGTAATGGCTCTTGCCTCTCCATAGTGCCTTTTTAGGAAAAGTCCTGAGATCGATAAAACCAACATAAAAATTTCAACAAAATGCAAATTAAAGGTCATGCTGCTAAACGCTAGGAGTCTAAACATGAAACTGCACTCACTGCAAGCATTCTTAACCCTGGAAAATGCTGACATCTGTGCAGTCACAGAAACCTCGTTCAAAGCTGTGGAAATCACCCCAGCCTTACCTGGTTACTCATCCTATCATACATTCAGACCCCAAACTGTGGACAGTAAATCCAAAGGAGGTGAAGTTTCAATATAAATTAAAAACCCCCATCCCCCTTAAAAAGGGAAAAATGGCCAAAATACAAATTATCACCCCCCCTTTAAATAAACCAAATTTTTTTCTTAAACCCATTTTTTTTAAATTCCCCAAAGGGTTTGGTCCCAAAAAAAGGAAACCTTGGGGGGAAACCCCCAAAAAAGGTTGGCCCTTAAACCCCAACCCTTGAAGGAAATCCACCATGGTTTTTGGCCCCCCTTCCCAATTTTGGTGAAAAAACCCCCTTTTTTCCCCAAAAAACCCACCCCCCCTCAAAAAAAATAAAAAAATCCAAAAAAGGGACAAAGGGAAAGGTTTTTAAAAAAAAACATCCCTTGGTTCTTCCCCCATAATTAAAATTTTTTAAAAAAAATAAAAAAAAATTGCCCTTAGGCCCCTTGGTTTTTTTCCCCCTTTGCCCCAAAAAAGCCCAAATTTGGAAAAAAAAAAAAAGAAACCCCAACAGGAAAAAATTTTTTCCCCCATCAAAAAGGGAAACCCAAAAGGGCCCTCAAAAATCCCCTTTTCCAAAAACAAACCCGAAAAAAAAAAGGCTAAAAGGGGGGGCCCTTTTTTTCCCCCTTTTTTTTTAAAAATTTTCAAAGGGTTTTCCATTTCAAAGGGATTCCAAAGGGAAAGGGGATTTTCTTTTTTTTCTTTTTTGGCTTTTTTTTTTAAAAAGTGAGGGAAATTTTTTTTTTTTTTCCCCAAACCCCTTGGAAAAAGGGACTTTTCTTTTCCCCCTTTTTTTCCGGGAAAGTTTTTTAAAAGGCTCCCCTAAAAAAAATAACCCCCAGGGTGGCCCCGGTAACTTGGGGTTCCCCTTTTTTCCCCAACCCCTTCCCAAACAGAACCCTTTTGCCCCGGGACCCTTTGTGTTCCCAAAGGAAAAAGGCCCTTAAAAAAAACCCCCCCAAAAAAGGACCTTTTTGACTTTTTTCTCCCCCAAAAAAATTCAAGCCCCAGGAAAGGTATTTCCCCCCCTTTAAAACCCTTAAAGGGGTAAATTTAAACCCCCTTGGAAAAAAGGGGTGGGAAAAAACAGAAATATTTTTTAAAAAGGGGGGGGCCCTGGGGATTCCAACCTTTTTGTGCCTTGGGGGACAAAAAGGGGCATTTAAAGGTTTTTTCCCCCTTTTTTTTTAAAAAAAAAAAATTTTAAAACAAAAGGGTAAAAACTCAAGTTTTTTTGGGTTATTTGGGAAAAGGAATAGCCTAAATAAAACCTCCCCTAAATTTTATTTTTTTATTGGAAGAGGCCCCCCCTTTTATTCCCCCCCCAAAAACCCCCAAAAATAAAATTTCCAAAGGTGTTTTTTTTTTCTTAAAAGGGTTTCTGTCAAAAATTAATAAACAATTGGAATGTTAAATTTTTTAAAAAAATTTTGGGGGAACTTTTTTGGTTTTTGGTGATTTTATTGGTTTTTTTTTTTATAAGGAAAGGGGGAAAAAAAATTGCCCTTTAGGGGGGGGGCCTCTGTTTTAAAAGGGAAAATTTTGGTTATGGCATAAATGGGAAAAATCTTCAGTGAAAAAAAATTTTTTTAGGGGTTTTTTTTTGGCTTCCAAACAAAAAATGTCTTGGTGACAAAACCCAAATTTAAAAAAAATGCCCCCCCACCTCTGCCCATTCAGTGCAGCTGGGTTTCCATGTAGTGCTTCTGCTATTCATTATGTGGTGTAATAACTACCTGATATGTTTCTACTTTCCAGTAGATCAAAGTAGCCATCCACTCTGCAAGAAAACTCCTCCAGTGCTTTATTTTGTCATCATCAATCTACTAATTTAGAATTTGTAAACAGACAGCTCTTGGTTTTCCTACTGAACTAATTAATCAAGGAAAAACATTCCCTTTCTGAGTCTTAGAATTCTAAATAACAACCAACTGTTGATATCAGAAAAGTACATCAGAGCTGACAGAATATCATCTGAGCAAACAGACTGGCCTAGGGTTGCCAGCTGTCCAGTTTTCTGACAAATTGTCCAGTTACAAATTTAATTCAAAACTGGACACGTGAAGTCCGGGTTTTGTGCCAAATTTTTGGTTTTCTTACAGATGGTAGTAAAAAAAATCATTAGAAATAACTTAATAGGAAGCCATTATTATGGCAACACTGAAACACTAAACGCCCGCCCGTGAGGCCCCCCCCTGTCCTCACTGGAAAGTGTAATTGCTTGCCAGCTGATTTGTTTGGTATGCTCAAACTTTGTAGTTCTAAAGAGCAGGACTGGAAATTGCATGATAGTAGTTTTAAAGTTGCCAGTTAAATGGAAAGTGCATAATGTTTGAGTCAAAAAACCAACGATCAGTGAGCCAAGAGACTGTTACCATTCCCTTGGGTGAAGTCACAGAGGTAATTCATACACTAACTGGAAGTATTTTGTATTTGTGGAAGCTGTATGTTTCACGAACTCACGCTGAGTGAAATTGCATGACTTTTAAACAGTGATGATTATGTTTTTTTGGGAAAAACAAGTGATGATGTACAGTGCCCCCCCTTCCCCCCTTTTTTTTTGGCTTTTATAATGCCCCCCCCTACCCAAGGGGGGTTTGGCCTGAGTTCTCATGTCAAGATAAATGCTGGTTTTAGACACCCGAGAAGCTCCTTTATTTGCATTCATTTAAGAGCGATAATGGAGAGCGCTGGACTGCAGCAGCGTACTTGCATGCTGCTTGTAATGTTACAGCATTGGTGAAGTTTGACAGTTGTTCACTGATGGCGCAACAAGCTAAGCCTTATCACAGACAGTATTTTATTAAAAAAAAAAAAAAAATCAGGGTAGAAAAAAAAAACACTGAATATTATCGTTAGTTACTGCCAGGTACTATAACTCAGAAAATGTGTGTTGATTGCAAAGCCTGTTGATCTATTAACTTTTAACTTCTGTGATTTTTGCCTCCCATTTTTGCCTTGTCCCTCCTGAAATTTTTGTTTTTCTGGTAAATAACCAAGGCTTACAATCAGGAATGAGGTGTAGAACATAATGTTTTATTTAAAGGTTGGGTTATGGGTTTATGGAGGTTCTTCTAAAAAAACAAGTTTGAGAAACTGACATGTTTTAATATACTACTCAGCAATGTTTCTGTTTTTCACATTTGCAGTTTTTGTGACAAAAATGGTGTTCAACTAAATTTACTCAACATTTTAAATTTAGTAACGAAATTAAATATTTATGTGAGTTGCTCACTTCTTTGGTAAATGTATATTTAGTGAATTTGTTCTATAAAATTTTTAAATTTTTTTTAGATTTAAATTAAAAATGTTTTGGATAAAATTTTTGTGTAATCACAATTAAACTTCTTTAGTTTTACCCTTTTAAAAGGTTTTTTAGAGAAAAAATTTATTTTTGCTTAGGTTTTTATGGTTATTTTTAAAAAAAACCTTAAAAAAAAAATTTAAAAATTCCCCTTTGGAAAAAAACAAATTTTGATTACACCCTTTTTTTTAGAATTTCAGGGTTTTTTTTCCAAAATTGGGCTGGAAAAACATTTTTTCCATTTAAAAGTATAACATTTTCCTTTAAAAACGACTTCAGTCATTTTGGTTGGATTTTTTTAAATAAAACCATCACGATTTTAAAGTTTTATTGAACACATTGCCCGTCCCCCAAGGGGGTATTGCCTTTTTTTGGAGGATTTTTTTAACAAGGAATGATTTTTTTCTTTTCATTATTTGTTTAGATAATAATGAAGGTTTGCTTAAAGTTCACCCACTTTTTTTGATGTAAAATTGAGGTGTCATTTTTTAAAAAAAATTTTACCAAAAAAATTTTAAATTTTAGTTTTAAAAATTGAAAAACAGCTTAAAACCGCCCCTCCCTTGCCCGGGGATCTCTTTTGGAAACTTACTTCCCAAATAAAACAACTTGGGTAAAAAAGTATAAACTCCATATTTGTTTCACTAAAGGAAAAAGATATATTGTTTTTTAAATTTGGGGTTTTTCTAAGTTTTTTAAAAAAAGATAAATGGGAAAAAAGGCATGAATAAAAAAGTGGGGTTTCCCCCCATTATTCATGGGGTTCCTAAACAGGATAAAGGGGGGGTTGGAGATTATACCTGCCTTTTCCCTTTTTCCCCAAAGGGAACCCTAATGGCCAATGGGGGATTTTTTTAACCCTTTTTAATTTTGGGTCAGGAAAAAAATAAAAAACCAGGGAAAACTTTTACAAGAAAATTTTTTTATTTTTTTATTTTATTTACATTTTTACCGGGCTAGTCTGGCTGGGAAAGCCATTTTTTGAAGGAAAAAGGTCCCAAAATTATGTAATATAAAAAAAAATTATAAGAAGTGAATATTAGGGGTAGCAACGTATAATCTTTAACAAAAAAAATACCCAGGGTCCCCAAAAAATGAATATTTTATAACATTTAGTGGGAGGGGAAAAGGGTTTTAGGGGATTTATGCCCAGTTAAACCTTGACAAGGAAAAAAATTTTTAATTTTTTAAAAAAATTTTATTTTACCCTTGTGGGGGCTGTCTGGGGGAAAAGATTTCCAAGCGGGAAAAGTTTTTATAATTATTTATAACTGGAAAACAACATATAAAAGCTTTCCCGGATATTTTTTAAAGGGGCTGCACAGTAGGTTTTTTAATTACAGAAAAATCCAGGAACAAAATTAAACACTAGGTTTATTTCAGTCTTAATTTGGAAGGTTAAAAAAGGTAGTTTTTAGGGGTGTTTTTTAGTTCTTAAAAAGTCTGGGGATTTTAAAAAAAATTGTTTAAATAAAAAAATTCAGAAAAAAACATTTGAGTTATTTTTCCGGGTTAAAAGGGCTGTAAAAGGAACAAAAAAGGTTTATAGTTTTGAATGATTTTAATTAAGTTTTTCTTTTGCAGAATTTTTTTGTTTTTATAGAATTGGGTTTTGTTTTTTTTTTTTTGGCTATTTTCCCTGAAGTTCTTTTGCAAAGTTTTTTTAGTTAAAAAATTTTTAACCATTTTGGGTGGCCAGGGGGGGAAAATGGAAAGAAGCCTAAACCCGGCTTTTTTAAGGGCCCCCCATGTGTCAAAAAAAATTAAATTTTGGGGCTTTGCCTTTTGGTTTTATGATTATGTTTAAAAAAGGTTTTTTTCCTGATGAGGGTTAATTTTAATAGAGGAAATATCTTGTTAACATAATTTTTTACCAAATAATTTCAGTTTTTTTTGGAAAAGGAAAAAAATTTAGGGGTTAAAATTTCTTGGGTTTAAGAGTTATATTTTGCTCACACAGCTTTGGGAATTAGTTTTTTATATTTTCAAGTTTAATATATATTTGGGGTTTGCTTTGGGAGATTTTTTGATTTTCATGGAATTTTGTTTTTTTTTTAGGGCTTTTTATTTCCAGTTTTTCTTTTGGGGGCAAAACTTTTTAATTTGAGTTGGGGACAAAGTATTTAAAGGGTTATTTAGCTTTTCAGGGTTTTGCCCCTTTTAGAAAGAACCACCTTCCCCCATTTAGGTACAATTGTTAAAAAAAAAAAAAAAAACCCAAAAAATTAAATGGCAAAAAAATTGATATTTTTGGGAAAAAAAATTTTGCTTTCTTTAAATTTTATGATTCCAAAAAATTTGGTTAAAAAAAAACAAGAAAAAAATTCTCAGAAATTTTATTTTCAATTAAAAAAAAAAAATATTTTTTCCCAAAAAATTTTTTCCCAAAATGTTTGTTTAGTAAAAAGGTGGTAGTATAGGAATTAAAATTCCTCTTTGTTTTACAGCATTTTTTTTTATTTTAAAACTCTATTTTTTAAACTTTTTCCCGGGTAATACTTGCAAACAACAAATATTAAAAAATTGGCGAATTGGGTTTCAACACTCAAAAGGGGAATTAGAAAAATGGGGAAAGGAAGCAAAAATGAAGGGGATTTAAGGGAAAATATTTGTTTTATTATGGGAAAAAGAAAAAGGATTTAAAAAAAGTGTTTAGGGTTCACTTCTTTTGGGGAAGGGGGTTTAAAAACCTTTTTATTGAGGCGGTTTAAGGATAGAATAAAAATTAAAGGGTTTGAAAAATCCAAAGTCTGAAAAGTTTTAAAAAATTCTCTTGGGCAAAACCTGGGTTATCCCAAGGGCCAAGGGGTTTAATGGCCTGAAAAAGACAAACAAAAAAAAAACCCCTGAAAGCCCCAAAGCCCTTGGGAAAATAGGAGAATTACACTTTCATACATTAGGAAAGCAAAAAAATTTGGGGGGAAAAACCAAAGAAAAGGCAAAAATAACATCCCGAAAAAATCTATTTTAGGAAAAAAAATAGAAGATTCTTTCAAAAAGATTGGTGTTTTCAAAAGTGGGAAAATTTTGGAAACCCAATCAGAAAAAAAAAAATTGGAGAATGATTTTATAAAATTTTTTTTACTTTTGAAAAATTTTTTCCGGGAATATTTATTAAAATAAATTTACTGTTTTTGATTCATTTAGAACCCACAGAAACTGGTTTACAAGGCCCCTTTTCATTTTTTTTTTATTTTAAAGTGGGTTTGGGAGGAAATTAAAAAGAAAAGAATGAATAAAATTAAGGCACAAATTTAATGTACAGAAGACAGAATCCCCTTGCGCTGTAAATTATGAAAAAAAAGGAGATGGAAAAATTTAGAAAAAGGGAAAATTATCGTTAAGTTTTTTTTTTTGGGGGTGGTTATAAAAGCGGGTCTTATTTGGAACGTTTTTTTATAAAGTGAAAATGAAAAAGTTAAAAGTGTTTATAGAAAATTTCATATTTAAAAGGGGTTTAAAATTTGGTGGGAAGTTTACTGTGTTTTTTACTCCTGGGTGATGATAGGAAACAGAGAAAAGTATTGAGATGTTTAAAAAAGGTGTAAGGGGTCAACTTAAACAAAATTTAAAAAAAGGATCAAGCAGGGGGAATACCTTATTTTCAACCCCAAAGTCACAATTACAATTTTTCAATGCAGTTTAAAAGAGAAACAATTTGAAAAAAAATCTTAGACGGAAAAACCAAGGAAAAAGCACCAGAAAAAAAAAGCATTTTTTAAAGACCAAAACAGGGAGAAAAGAACTTCTGCAAAAAGGTTTAAAAAAATGCATTTAAAAAAAGAGTTGTTCACACCCAAAGCCCCAATTTCAAAAAAAATGGGAAAAAAAAAGGGGTTAAATAAAGTTGTGTAAAATTATTAAAAAACATTTATAGGAAAAATGATTTAAAAATTCAGATTTGAAGGAAAAAAGTCATTAAAGGTAAATGTTAAGGTTGTATTATTTAAACTAAGATTAGCACTTGGGTTAACAAAAGCCATATAAAATTATTTTCCTTGAATTAAAATGGGGTTTGGGGAGGGAAAAAAAAGGTATCTTTATTTGAATTAGAAGTTTAAGTTTTTTTTTCAAAATGAAAAGGGTCCTTGGGTTGCCCTTAGTAATTCACTGAAATTGTGGGGGCCCCTCTTATATGTGATATGACAACCCGAAAAACTGGGTTTTAAAATTGTTTTATTGTTTTTTTTTGTTGTGGAGGTTTTATAATAATTTTTTTCCCCGGGCTCATTAAAAAATTTTACTAGGGTTTTAAATTTAAGTGAGATGAAAAGATAATAGATATATCAGAGGTGGCCCCCCTTTTTTTAAAGTGTGGAATAATTGGGTTTTTTTTGGGCAAAAAATTAACTTTAATTTTTTTGACTTTGTGCCTTTTATGTTTATTGGAACAAAACGTAATAAGTTGCTATAAGTTTTTGAAATTTAGGTTTTCCTCATAGGAATAAACCCTTTAAAAAGACCCTTTTTAAGATTTTTATATTTTTCCCTTTGGTAAGCAGAGTAATTTTTTCCTTGTTTTGAATTTCAATAAATTTTATACATTATTTTAAAATTTTTTTAAACTTTTCATAATTTTGGGGAACATGTATTTGTATTTACCCCCCCTTGTTTTTTTTTTAACACGGAACAAACCTTTGGGGGGGTGTAAAAGAAAAACTTTTTTTAAAGCAAAACCTTTCAAGAAAGCTTCGCTTTTAAGAAAAATTTTTGGTCTTTAAATAAATTGCGTTTCTTTTCTTTTACATCGTTCTGGCTGCAGTGGTGTTCCGTTTGTGTTTACATTAGTATTCTAGAATATATGAATCCATTTTTTATCAGTGCTTTAATGCTTAAAATGTTAGCGTGTTGCAAAGCTACTCTTCTTGGTTAGTTCAGCAAAAGTCTATACTAACTATAACAAAATTATATTTTTTCTTTGTTTTATTTCTGCATTTTATCAGAAAGGTATTAAACTACTGCAAGTACTGGGATCATCTTTTACAGCAAGAGGAGAGTAAGCCTGGGAGTTACCACTGGTGCCCATATAGGAGGCTTTAAAACAGTGCTTGGAGGCACCATACCTATGTGCTGGCATTATTTAGATGGTGACTGTGAGCTTTTATGCACTGCTTCTCATAGTGTGTCCACACCCCCTCCAATAGTGATAATACTCCCCACATGGGTTGCCCACTCACCTAATTCAGATGACATTCATGGTTCTGATGTACAAGGACCACATGACCACCCACTTTACACCAGCATTTTGTCATTTTCCTTTCCATGAAATACAGACGAACAGGCAGAGCCTCATAATTCCTTTACTGTCTGTTGCAGTAAATGTCCTAAACCTCAGGACAAGGCTTAGGGAGCTCATAGGTTTGGGTCCAGGAGAACCTGGCAGCAGCCCAACAGCAGAACAAGGTTTGGGATGACAGGAAGGCTCTTGCCTGAGAGTATGCCGTGGGACAACAGGTTATGGTGCTCATTCCTGTCAGGCAGAATAAGCTACAGACAGCCTGGGAGCGACCCTTTGAAGTAGTAAGGAAGGTCAGTGACATTAATTATATGGTAAGCCTCCTTGGCAGGAGGCAGGGGCGCAAATTGTACCATGTTGACATAATGAAGCCTCAACATGTCAGGGAGGTCCTGGACAGACAGCAAAGGGCAGGGTTGACTATTAATCCCAGTAACTGCCATGTGCGTATGGCAGAAGTCTCTTACTTGGGGCCTAGAGTGGGGAATGGTAAGATTAAGGCCAGAACCTGATAAGGTGGAAGGTATTCAGGCATGGCCTGCTCCTGTTATCAAAAAGCAAGTGAGGTTATTCTTGGGGACAGTGGGGTACTGTAGAAAGTTTATTCCTAATTATAGTACAATAGCTGCTCCCCTCACAGACCTGACAAAGGAAAACAGGCCAGATAGGGTAGTGTGGGTCCCAGTCTGTGAGCAGGCATTCCAAAAGCTTAAAGGGACTTTGGGTGGACCCTCTGTATTAGACAGTCCAGATTACAGCAATTGCAATGCAAATGGATTCTCAAGACAGGGTACAGGTTAATGTGTTCCCAGACAGGCTCCTTTCCCTCAAGCAGCATTTTTCCTGGGTCACTTGAAAAAAAAACTAGCTTTAGTTTTCAATGGGGGATAGAGATGTGACATTGTTAGGTATTGCCAGTTGTACCAGAAGAAGTAAGACAGTGTATATGTGGCATATGCAAGCATGGCTGGCTAAAGTTTTGTAAATAATCTTATGTGATTTGACTATCACATTAGTTTGTAGAGATGCTTGTATTAAAAATGTATTTGTAAAAGTTGCATATGTTAAAAATGATGCAACATAATCTTAACAGGGTTCTGAATGTGAACTGTGCCAGAGTCACGTGACTAGATGTGATGTCATTCCATAACCAGCTAAAGAACAGAACTCTGGCAGCAGCAGTTTGTTAGTTTTTGTTTTTCTTTTGAATCTGATATAAAATATCTATGTCAGTTATCACAGTCCAGTAATAGTTGCTCAGTAGTTGTTAGTTGTACAGTTTAGTGTGTGTGGAGTAGCTCATCTTGCCTTATGGAAGTGAGCATCTCAGCAGTACATCTTGCCTTGCAATATTAAGTGAGTTAACTTGGGACAGTTTCTCTTTAGGTTAGTTAGGAAAAGTGGCATGAGATTAGCTTAGTATTATTTCTGTTTTCTGCATGTGAGATTCTGTCCAATTGTGTTATTTTGTATTTCCTGTTTTCTGTTTTTATTATCCATTATTAAATATTTTATACCTTTTCATTGTGGCTGGTCATTTAGTGAATATGTTTAATACCTTGAGAGTACCTATGCTTATTTCATTGTCACTGTGGTCATTCCAAAAAGCATTACTGCTTCGATCACACTCTACCATTCATATTGGTATTATTTGATACAGTATAATTGGTTACCCCTTGTAAGAGCCTTAGAGTATTTGGCTGGTGACAGGTACCCTGTAACCTGGAGAGAGGGGGCACAGTTGGTGAATCTGTGTCAGTCTTTCCCAGGTGTGTATGTGTGTATATCAGATATTCAAGTGTGTGCATCAGATACTTGGATTTGGGACACAGTGCTCCAAGGAGGGCCTTGTTTGGGATCTGGAGAGACAGAGAGTCCATTCCAAGTGGAGGTGCCTCCTGTGCTGCCCTGAGGGAAGAAATGTTGAATGCAGAGAGAGGAAATACTGTGTAAATCCTGTCTTGTTTTTAGTGACCACCTCTGACTGGTGTCAGTCTTGAGGATTCAGGCTTCTTGATTACTGGCCTGGGGTAAAGAGGGGCCGTCTCAACAACAACGCCCTGTTGAAGGGGCATGCATTTAAAACCAGCTATTCTGCTGTCCAACCATACCCCAAAGCTGCTGTAATCACCATCCTATAATGTAGCACCTTTTCCTGATTCATCTGGCAGCACCTCTGAAATTACCTCTCCCAGCAAATGATCCACCATAGTACTACAGCATGCTTTATCATCAACATCCAGCTCACCATAGTCCATTTCCTCCATCAGCACTGAAGTTTCAGGACTTTCTTCCTCCAAATCTATAACAACAATCTCCACACTTAGGATCATAGGAAGTTACTAGGCTAATAGCACTAGGGCTCTTACAAGCCTAGCCAAGTTTTACCCTTGTTTCCACGATTAGCATCTAATGGCCGTGTCCAAGAGGGATACAGGTGGAACCCCCGGGGTGAATTTATGGTTACCCATCCAGTCATCCAGATTGTGTTTGAAGAGGGCCAATGAGGTGCTCTGTTTGACATGAAGTGGGAGTCTGTTCCAAATCTGTGGTAACTTCTGGGAGACGAATCTGTCCCTTCAGCAAGTTCTATTAATGTCACATACCAGGTTAAGGATTTTAGAGCAAGTAACCCGTGTACCATTTGAATTGAAGATATGCAGAATTTCCAATAAAGCAGGGTCAGAGATCACCTTATATGCAAGACATAGACCACCTCTGAGTAGTCTGTATGAAACAGAATAAAGTGACAGTGATTTCAGATGATCCACATAGGAAAGATGCTGAAGACCATTAATTTTCCTTGTGGGAACGTTTGTGCTTTATCCAGTTGCTGCAGGTACTTGGAAAGGTACATACCAAAAGGGGCATTGTATGCAATTATTGACCTGATGAGGGAAGAGTACATGGAGGTTATAACTTCCTTTTTTCTGGAGGCAATGCCCTTACTTATGAGATATATAGAATGCCCTTCTTACCACTGTGGAGACATGGAGAGCAAAGGTAAGATTGCTGTCAACCTGTTTGCTCGGGTCTCTCACCACGGAGTGGGTACTTAGGGTTTTGCTATTGATGTGGTAGTTAGAAGGAACATCGCCCTTACTGAAAGGAATGATAATACATTTTTTTGCATTGAGTTTAAGGCCATGACTTTCATACTAATCATTTGTTTGTGTAAGAACCTCTTGTAGGATGTTGACATCATTTATAGATTCTGTGACCGCTCCCAGTTTGCAGTCATAAGCAAACTTTGTCAGCCACAGACCTTTAGTTTTTGCTTGTACTTCATTGAAATTGATTTCAAGAAGTAGATGTCCCGTGACTGATCCCTGTGGAACACCACTGGTTACAAGTCTGCTGCTGGAAGTGAATTCCCCTGTTTTGACTATATGTGTTCTAATCAGTGAGACAGTTAGTGACCCATCTAATGATATAAGGGTTGATACCTAGCTGGGTGAGTTCATCATTGATGCCTGAGTGGAAAATACTGTCAAATGCCTTGGCTAAGTCTAGGTAGGCTGTATGCACAGATTTCCCCTCATCCAGGGCCTTGGTGACTGTCTCAAAGAAGTCCACCAAGTTTAACAAGCATGATCTCCCTTTGACAATTCCAAACTGAGTATGGTCAAGTGATTGGAAATTACCTATATCTTTATTGAGAAGGTTCATGATGATTCACTCTATGGCCTTGCAGATAAGGCTAGTCAGCATAATAGGTCTATAGTTGCCAAGTCAGTGGAAGCACCAACTTTGTGCAAGGGAATAACTGTGACCATTTTCCATTCAGCTGGGATGAAGCTGCTGCTTAGACTATGATGAAAAAGAGTACCCAGTGATATTGCTAATTCTTGTCTGAGCCCATGTAGGATGCAGCCTGGGATGTTATCAAGTCCCATAGATGCTGTGTTTTTGGCCTTAAAGAAGGCCTTTATGACTTGCTCTTTAGAGATACAAGGTAGGGGACAGATGGAAGGGATGTCATGTGGTATGTGCAGCCAGACAGAGGAGTAACGTTTTCACAAAACCAGTTGGCCAGTATGTTAGCTATGTCCACAGGCTCAGTTTATGTGGTATCATTAACTACCAATTTGACACCAATCTGGACTTTCCTTTTAGGTTACATATGTAACTAAATAATGCCTTTTGGTTGTCCTTAGTTGAGGAAGCTAATTTGGATTTGTAGTTTGCTTTGGAGGACTTCACAAGAAGCCTTATTTGCTTGTTTAAGCTGAGGAGGGAGTGTTTCCAGTTTAGGGCTCGTTCTGTCTTACTCTTAGACAGCAATCTCTTCCTCTTGTTGTAGAGCCTGCTAATGGCAGTTGTCCACCAGGTAGCTTTGCTCTTCTTGAGGAGCTTGTTGGTCCTATCATGTACAGCTGAGTCAATGCAGTTAAACGAGTGTTTGTATAAAGCATGGCGTAGAACTCTGCATAGTTGCCAATTCCATTTGGGGGGGGGGTGCAGTGAAGCTATTTATACCATCCCATAAAAGGTTATAATCTGCTTTGGAGAAGTTTTTTAGTTTAATTGCTGCCGGGGCGGGGGGTCAAGTTCAATAGTTACTTTAAATGAGACTGATTTGTGGTCAGATCTCACCAGGGCAGACCTCACAGTGGGGGTGCTGCTGTGGTCCCCCATATTGGTAAGTACCAGATCCAGGATGTTGGCGCTCCTTGTGGGGTGTCAAAGAGCTGGTCCAGGTTATTGGAGTTAATGAAGTCAAGGAATCTTTGGGCAAGTGAGTTTGAGCACGAGTAATTTACCCAGTCAATGGATGGGTAGTTAAAGTTGCCCAAAACCATGGTGTTTGGATGAATCTTGATAGACTCAAGCAGATCCAAATAGGAAGAGTGGGCGTCCTGATTCATGGAGGGGGTCCTGTAGCTGGCAATCACTTGAATAGGTGTCCAAGCAAGAGTTAATTGCACCTGAAATATCTCCAGGGAATCATGCTCTTTAACCAGTCTGGAGGTGTATTTATCTTTAATGAATATTGATACACCGCCTCCTTTAGTTTTCACACCTTCAGTTTGTGGTCTGAAAGTGTGGAAGGAGTTGTAACCCAGTATGTCTGGGGTGCTCTCCACAGCCTTGAACCAAGTCTCAGTGACTGTACAAATGTCTGCATCTTCCAAGGTGAGGACTGCTTCCAGTGAGTGCAGTTTCATGTTATGACTCCTAACATTTAACAGTCTAACCTTGAGGTTGTTTTTAGATGGAGTTTTTACGTTAGAACTTTTGTCCTTGAGACACTGCCTAAAAAAGGCACTATGGGGGGTGGCAAGAGCCTTAGCCAGTTGCAGAAATCCTAAGGTTGACAGATGAAGATCATCTCTGGCAAAGCATCGAGGTCTGTCGATCATGTCATCCCAGGCTGACAGATACTGGATTCTCTTAGAATGACACCAGAAACTAAGCCAATTATTGAAGTCAATCATTTTCTGTTTGTAGTGAGGCATCATCCTAGATGAAGGTAAAATGCTGCTTAAGGCTAGAGACATACTTGCCTGAGACACATAATCTGAGAGCTCAGTCATATCTGTCTTCATGTAATCTAAAGAGGTACATTTCAAGTCATTCATATCAACATGGACTATGATGGAGTCATAACAGTACCTGCTGTCAGTTGAGACACTTGATTCCACATGTGATATGGCAGATTCTAGCACCTGACAGACAGGTCTTCTTTTTGCGGTTATTCAGTATTCTGCATCAATCCACTCTCAGCCTGCTGTTGCCTTTCCTCCTCCATCTTGGAAAACTATAACCTCAGCAGCAGCCCTCTGGTTCCATCTAGTAGTTAAAAAAAGTAGAGTAATATTTATAACATCATATATAGCATTATATGACGAACAGTAATACTTCAAAAAAGAGAAAATACAAACACAATAACAAACATTAACAAAAAATGCAAAGAAAAAGGACAGAATCATATTAAATCCATATTTCAGTCCAAGTCAAATGACATTATTCCCCCATATCGTCTGCCACAGACATATGTTTTTATTTTACCTAAGCCAGTAGTCTCTCAATTTATTATATAATAATTCATCACATTGTGCAATCCATAACACCCAGACAGGACTAATAATGACCTTATTGTACATATTTAGTTTGTTTTTTTATCTAGAATTTCATAATTCTCACACATCAAAATGTCTAAAGAAATACTTTGCATTTTCCATAAGTTATTTATGAGCCTCTTCAGAAAAGTACTCTGCCATCAATTAATGCATGTTGAACAGCTTCCCCCACAATTACATAAAATACATAATCATTTTGTTTGCTTTGTATGTCATCAGCTCCTTCATCGGATGTTTTATAGTATTAAACTCTATAAAAATTGCTAAAAACTTTTTTTTTTTGCTTTCATTAACCATCTTGATGTATTAAAAACACCTTTCCAAGAGCTGGTGTAAACAACACAGTTTTCTAAAAAGTAGCTGCGTCTGTATATTTATTTTTCAAACAATTAACTGATGTAGATATTCCTGCATTTAAAATATCACATTTATTATTTTTTTATTTCTAATACTATTCCACAATTCTTATTCATATTTATACCACAATATCTGTACTATCAAATCACTATCTTTTAATGATAAGCTAGTTAAAATTAATCTGGACCTGCCATAAAATGTAAAAAATAAGCATGACAACTTTGTTTCCATTTCTTTAGGTAATGGGAAATAATAAGAGAAAGATTTCCAAGACTGTAGAACAGAAATAATATGTACTAACAAAAATGTTATCCAACTATAAAAAAAATCATCTACTGTACAAAAAACTAATTTCTGTTTTTTGTAAGGAAAACGGAAATAAGGAATCCAAAGCTTTTTATGAATAAATAATCCCGTCTCACTCAATTGAGATAATGAACACAGGACAGAGTACTAGATCAGTATTTGCAACAATTATTAAGTCAACAACATAGGCAAATATAATGGGACTGGAATATTCAGAGTTATATATAATCAGTAGAAAACAAATAGGCTATAATATTCTTGAATAGCAGCATTCGTTTCTAAGCTAAATAACAAGCTACTAAGGGGACATCTCTGTTTTACCCTACTCGTAAGTTTAATTCTTTGTCCAATTATATATATATATATATATATATATATATATATATATATATATATATATACACACACACACACACACACATATATATATATATATATATATATATATATATATATATATATATATACACACACACACACACACACACACACACACACACACACACACACACACACACACACACACACACACAAAATCTGACAGGTATGCTCACTTATACTGAACTTTCCAATATATCCCACAGAATACTATTAGCAATAGTATCAAAAGCTTTAACAAAATAAAAGGCAATCAAAAGTCCATTTAATACTGTCTGCAATTTGTCTAAGAATCATCATCATCTCTTTTATTGGTTGATGAGAAATTCCAAGGACCCCTGGATGAAAAAGATTATATGATACCATGATAAGCCTCTCTTGAAGCAATTTACCACACATTTTGTAAATGATATTATTAATTGTTAAATGTTTCCAGTTTAAGAATTCTCTGTTGCCTTTCTTAAATTTGAATTTAACAATCCCTTCACAGGTAATTTCACTATTAATCTCTTAAAATAACTTCTCATGCAACACTTTAATAAATGTTTTCTTCTGTGAGTCAACATATTATAGAATCTGAAATCAATTCCATCAACTCCAAGTGCATAACTCTTTATTGCAAATGTCTTTTCAGTAGTTATCATTTCTCTCCAGTTTCAGAACTGCCCAAACCTGTGAGTTAATGGTATACTGTTCATACATTTTTGAAACATATTCTGCTACATGTTACATAATATCTCTTTATGAAGTAAATATAGAGTCATCTGCCTCCTAAGACCAACAATATGACTTGTATCTGGTTTCACACTTTTTTTAGAAAGGGAGACACTTCTGATTTTTATGCCTTTAACATGATAGTTTTGCCTGTAGAATAACTGAGGTATTATTTCCTTTGTTAAGGAACCTAATTGTCTAACTGCTTGAGAAACTCTTTCACTATAAGATTGTTGTAAAACAGTGTCATAATCCAACAAAACTAATAGTCTAATTTCTTTTGAGCTTAGATTTCTTTCCCTCTAACAATATATTTTTTATATTTCTTCTTACAATTAATTTACCATTCTGTCCACGATGAACAAAATGCAAGTAAAGAGTTTTTTCCCATAATAATATACTATATGCTTTCCATGCAATAGTGCCCAATACAGATGTTATTTTTTCAACACATCTCCCTTCTTTAACAATTTGCTCATTATAACTCAAATGAAAAAGAAGTGAAACACAAGCTGATATATAAAAGTCAGTTAATTTATAATACTGTAATGTCAAATCCTCCATAAAGGCAAAATAATCTATTTCAGTGAATGGATGCTCTCTTTTGTATGTGGGCCTCATCATGTCCCTAAAATAGTTTTTTCAAATGTAAAACATCTTTAAATATTTTGAAATCTGTGTTTATCTTTCTGTGGTCTTCCTTAGTTTGCAACTTTACTCTCCAAATATCATTGTCAAATGGTTCAACATGCTATTATTCCTATACCATCATGAAGGTCTACAATAACTATCATCTTGTGTATCATCTCCTTCAGACTCATTACTAGGTAATATAGGCTGTCAGAACCCAGTTTATCATGAACATCTGTTCCTCTCTCTGCTAAAGCCACATTTTCATTCCCAGGGTGCACCTTGTTTACTGTAATTAAATTAGGATAAATAGCATTACTAATAATTTCTGCTGTGCTGTCTAATTCTCCTGCAGGTGGCATAGTATTGGAAAAAATATTAGCTTTAAAAGGAAAGCAGCTTCCTTTATGTTCATATTTAATACAATCACCTTCTGTTTTTTTTCCTGAATGTGATCCCTGACAAAAGGAAAAGGCAAACCAAAAATAACCATAATTTTTATATTTCCTAAAATATTCCATTCACAATGTTGAGATGAATGCCCTTCCTCTATACAGTGAGTGTACAAATATTTAGTACAAGAATGTATAAGATGTTTTTGGGAACCACAAAAGATTTTGGTTGACCTTTGTAAAATACATAAGCTTTATAACCGTTAATATGGATAAAATCTGGTAGATGCACTAAAACACCATTGTCAGATTTTAAAGATACCCAGATTTCCCAAGCACCATTCCATAACTCTTAATCATCACACATTGTTTTAACATTATAAATATTTTGACATAATAGGAGAAGAAATGTTTTAATTTATACAATATCTGCAGAATTAAACATCTGCTTGGAATAATATTTTGTCTTATACTATCATAAGTTGCCTATGGCTGGCAGATTTAGTGAAGAAATTGTCACCATAAGCTGAAGTCTCAAAGGTAATATCACAAAAGGAGTCTTTTCTGAAAAAAATAAGAGGAAGAATTATATAATCCCAAATCTCATACCCATTAATGGCCTGTCCATGACTTATACCACAGGCATTTTCTGGCACAATAGGTAGTCATTGTGGTTGTATATATGATATTTAGAACTACTTTTGTATAAGTACTAAGAGCTACAGTCTCCATCAAAGCATTTTTTTGCCATCCTGCATTGATGGAGCATCTTTAATACAAATCAAGCGCAATTAAGTATCCATACCTTTAACCCCTGATGTCATTGGCATGACAACAAGCAGCTCCACCTCTGCTACAATATCACTATGCTCCATTGTCTGACACCAAGAAAAAGCTGTAGAGTCAGAGGGCTCTTCTTCATCAAACGAACCAAAGTAACATCAGGTTAACCTCCATCTTTTAAACACATCATAATTTCTTGTTCCGTCAAACTCTGAGGTTTTCCTCCATGTTTGTTGTTCTTCTCGAAGACTACCCTATTTTCCCTGTCACATGAGAATTAGAAACTATGAAAAGAGTAAGGGAAGTTGCCTGGTGCCCTGGCCAAATTGATCCTTAGTGCAAACACCAACTTGGTTTCCCCTGAAAGTGGAGACTAAGCTGGCAAATAAAATAAAATAAATGCAACTAGTCTTACTTTCTGGTTACATAGAACTAAGTCCTGGACCAATAGCCGCTTTATCTCACAATGACTGTAATCTCTAGCATACTAGAAATAATCCCTCTTGACCTTTGAACTTACCTTTTGCTGGAAGCATCAACAACAAATCTGATGAGCTTCATGCATGGATACAACTCCATAGCATCAATATCATTGGAATTTGCAAAACTTGTCTGGAATCTGACTCACAGTTCATTAAGAAATGAGTCATCAACTGTAATCTGTACCACAGAGATAGACCAGGATTGCATAATGGAGGTGAATGCCTCATCCTAATTAAAAACAACACTGTCAGTGATATCTCACTGTGTCATTATACAACACCAAAACACTTCTTCCATTGGGTTAGTCATGCAAATTAAACTAAATAATTTCTAAACCATCACCTTTAAGTGCTGTCCCCCACCTTTCACACCTTAGAACATCTGATTACAACCCAAAACGTTTGCTACCTTATAAGAAAAATATAGTAATTCTATATTAGTAAAAGACTAGCATTTTAATAAGGTGTTGCTTCAGGATTAATTTCCTTAACCAGCTTGAAACAGACCTTAGTGGTTATATAAACTGCATGATTTTATTCTATATTCTTACAGAACTAATAAGGCAGAATTAAAAAAAAATGTACACTCCCTCTAGGATCATATTAACTCTTAGAGAACTGGCAAACTGTACACTGCACACTGAATGGACTGAATGGAGGATGTTAATGTACATGTATTGCCTGCTGAGAAACAAGTCGACCACTTCCAGTCAGCATACTAAGTTGTTTAGTGAGCATAAAATTAAAACAAGTAAACAAGGAAAAAAAAGAAAGAAAAGTGTGTGTATGCTTGCTTGTGTGTGAGAGTCAGATAGAGATAGAGGGAGAGAGAGAAAGAATGCAAGAGAGTGAACAGAAACAGAGCTGAAGAGAGTGCAAGAGAGTGGACAGAGGTGGGGCTGACTGTAACAGGCAGTCTATCAGCTTAGACCCATTACAGAATAAGAAGTCAGAAACTCTTGTCTGTCATTATTGACTGACTTTAATCCTCACTGGTTTATCAGTGAATGACGTGCTCAATGAGACACAGTACAGAAGTATATGACAAAATCTGTAGTGTTAGGCCTCCCAATACCCCTGGACAAGCATTATTTCCCCAATAATGCAGGCATTATTGCTTGCATGCAGTTCTAAACTGCACTGCCTGACCTTATTAAGTAATGCTTTATAACATCTAAAAAACGAAAAAAAAAAAAGTCTCACCTATAATTTCCATCAGCAGAAATAGATCAAATGGCCCTGTCTATGCACTATGGAACAAAAGTAGCTACCACAACTCGCCTCAGTGCTACAGTGCCTGCTTCCCTGATGTGGCTTGCATCCTCCTTACAAATACCCTATTCTTTTTATGATCCATTTTTTACATGAAACACGTAGCAAAAGAAAAGCTGTCCTACAACTTCCAAAAACTAAGAGACTCTACCCAGACTCCCTGGAAAGCAATGAATTGCTCAACCTTCAGAAATACTGCATTGGATCATATTACATAGAAAAACAAATAAATGACCTTCCTAATCCCAAAAGATTTTCAAATAAAGTAACTAAAACCATAGGATGCATGCTTAAGCATTTTGATCTGACACAAATCTATCCTCGATCTCTTGCTTAAGAATTCTCTAACCCCTCTGTTCCTACCAGTGTGCAATCAAAACCATGTACCCTACCCTTCATGCATTACATTTAATGGGTCAGACTGCATTACAGGTAAGTTCAGGAAAGTTTAGTGGACAGGTAGTGGTGGGTAATGCTTGCATCTGTCTATGTGTTTGGCTGCATGTGTGAGTATAGGCAGAGTTGCGAGTGGTCTCAGTTGAGTGTTGGTGTGTGTGTGTGATTTTGTGCTTGCCTAGGTGGTTGCAGTAGAGGGGATTAGTTAGGGGATAGGTAAGGTAGGTGTATGTCAGTGTGCATGTGTGTGTTTGTTTGTATGCCTGGGTGGCCGCAGTATAGGGGATTAGTTAGCAGATAAGAAGGGTGGGGGGACTATCATACTATTAAAGTCTCCTGGACTAATGAGCAAATCTTGCAATATTGGAAGGAGGCATACCACACATCAGAGATAGTCTGTAAATATTACTCTAATGTCACTTACAACTTTAATAGAACAAAAAGGCTTATCACATACCTCTCAAGTGTCCAGATTTTCACACAATATCCAGATTTTTGCCTCATATTTTTGGTCTGACCTCATAAAATTTGTGGTTTTCTAACAAATCACTGAGTACTGAAGTCACTAAATACTGACATACATTTGAATTTCAAACTTCATATCCCTCAAAAACTGCATGAACATGCAAATCCTGTTATTCCATTAACTTTTTAAGCATATAACAACAATATTTAAAATGTGTCCCTATTTGTGGGCCTTTATCCCTGATTATTTTAGCCTTTGTTCACATTTATTGTACTAAGAGGTTGAGAGATATGCTTATGAGTGATAGGGAAATGCTAGACACCGAGGGTTTGAAATTTTATCCTAAGTCACTTAAAAAGTTAATAGAATAACAGGTTTTGCAGCGTAGAATGCATAACATGTATGGAGTTAACAAAAAACACCAATGGCACTCATTAAATATTAACCTAATGCAATAAAAAATGAAGAATGCTAGAAATAGTTTCAAACTGTATACTCTTGACACAGGTAGACACAGGTAGCAACTCTTCATCTGGCAAAGGTTTAGTCTTCTGCTCTAAAACTATATACCAATAATACTCTTTAAAAAGAAAAATGCAAGAGCAGCATAGAAAAAAGCTTCAAACCCTGTATCCTTGGCTCAGGAAGCACCTCAATAACAACACCTTCACCCTCTGCATGACAACAAAGCTCTTGCATGTATATTTTTTTTAAATAATAAATGTGATACTGTAATGTCTGGCATTATTAACTGACTGCAATGGCCTATGATTTATGAGGGGCAAGAAAAACTAAAAGACTACATGATGGACATTTTGTCAACTCAGGTATAGTTAAGAGAGATGTGTGTGTGTGTGTGTGTGTGTGTGTGTGTGTGTGTGTGTGTGTGTGTGTGTGTGTGTGTGTGTGTGTGTGTGTGTGTGTGTGTCTTTAAATTTGTGCATGGGGATGGAAGAGTGAATGAGGGGGATGCCTGTGCCAATGTGAAGCCTAGGTTGCCACAGGGTATTATCACAAGAAGATCCTTATTCACACTAGCTGTAACACGTGTTCTGGAGACATGCAGATTAATTGATAATGAGGCCTCATTGCAGCTATCGTGACTCTGAATCACATTCCCCATAATCAAGGAAACTGCCATTTGTTTGCAGCTCTTAGTACTTAATAGCGTTTTTTTTCTGAATCCAAGAGTTAATCCGCTCTGCTAAACAGACAGATAACAGAAACAACTACCACAGATCAATATCTAAATGTTGGCCAGTGGCATTTGATGCTACTAATCACGTCCCCTAAAAAGACAATGGCAGAATATAAGATGGAAAAGTTTAGTGTTTCTAAGATAGTATGGGAAGAGGGTGTAAGAGAAGAAGAGTTAATTCCAGCACCACAAAGCTTCTCACATACCATAACTGACACCTATTTAAAGGTTCGATCACATTATTGTTAACAAAGTCAGTTAGAAGAAGGTTCCTCCCTGTGAACTACAATAAATAAATGACTGCCTTCGGAATAATTAATCTATTAAATAAATAAAATGTATTTTATTTATTTTACATTTGTTAACCAGGGGTGTCTGAATGAGCTGAAAAGGCCCTTTTTCAGCAGAGGCCCAGGGAGAAAAGCTCCACATAGAAAAATTACAGATACATTTAGTTATTTAGACATGATCAGTATACACAGAAATTACAAAAGACATGTTTTTACAGTGGTATGCAGCACATCAACAGTTACAGTGGAGAGAACAAACAAAAAAATATTAATTTAAAAATAAAGGCAATTAATAGATTTGTGGTGTACAGCTGAAATTTGTAACATAGGTAGAATACATACATAGTACACAGGTACAGTACATACATTGTAAATTAGCCAGTGTTTGTGAGTAAGACTGAAAACTATTACCAAGTACACTAGGTTTAGTATGTGACCTTATCAGCTTTCACTAGCCTGGGGAGCAATCATGGCACTGCCAACTTTGCTTGAGATGTTGCCTGATGAGGTCTTTAAAGGAGGCTTTGGATGATGTTTTGAATGCTAGTGGGGACAGAGTTCCATTTTTTAGCCACTGAACTACTATATAGTGCATCTCCAAAGCTATTGTAGCTGTTGGTGACTTCTAGTAGTAGTTTGCTTGTTGATCTAAGAGGTCTTTTGGCTGAGTGTTGTTGTACTAGGTTTTTGAGAGCAGGACACTTATTGGGGAGGTAATAGATTGAATGACAGAGGCAGAGCTGATTGTAGGTTAGGAGGGTGGGCAGTTCAAGCCAGTGGAGCTGTCTCAAAGCAGCACAGTGATGAGTTCTATATGAGCAATTTGCAGCAAAGCAGGCAATTTGTTATAGCAGGCTTCCATTTTGCTTAGTTCAGTTTTGTTGAGATTAGTCAGAATGGGAGATGCATAGAGTAGGGTGGATAGAAGTTGGGACCGAGCAATGGCTGATCTTGTGTTTTTGGTAAGAAATTGTTTGATACGGTAGAGTGATCCCAGTTTGGCATGTACTTTTTTAATAGTTAAGTTGAGATGATTATCAAATGTTAGGTGGGAGTCTATGGTTATTCCCAATAGCTTAGCCTGTGCCACTGCAGTGATTGAAGCAGCATTTGTGGAGTAGATAGTGAATTGACTGTTATCAGTGTTTTTGTTAGAACTGGTTATAATCATAAGCTGAGTTTTCTTTGGATTGAGGATAAGTTGGGCTTTGGTAAAGTAGTTTTCAACGTCAGAGAATGCTAGTTGAGTTGTTTGCAGGAGGGTGGGAATGTTTTGTGCAGCACAGATTAAGGTAGTGTCATCTGCATACTGAATGATAGATGCATGCTGTGTGGAGGTATGGAGGTCATTTGTGAAAATTGTGAATAGTAGTGGTCCTAAGACAGAACCCTGTGGGACTACTGTAGTTATGGGCAGCTGAGGAGAGAGAGAATTTTCCCATTTCAAAGCTTGGTACCTGTCAGTTAAGTAGCTTTGGAACCAGGTAAGAGTGGAATTTGATAGGTGATATTGGTTTAGTTTGTTTAGCAGGATTTGGTGCGAGACTATGTCAAATGCTTTGGACATATCCAAAAAAAGAGTTGACACCTGCAGGCCTTCATTTTTGAGACAGTTTACTGTGTCTGTGAAGCAGAGGAGGGCTGTAGTGGTACTATGGGCAGGTCTGAAACCATGCTGAGTAGGTGACAGGATGTTGCTGTCTAGGAGATATTTTAGCATCTGGGTATGGATGCATTTTTCTAGGATTTTGGCCAGGGGGAAGAGTAAAGCAATGGGTCTGTAGTTATTAAGTTCAGTGGAGGTCCCACCTTTATGTATGGGTGTAACATAGGATATTTTCCAGAGTTTGGGCACATAGTTTTCAACAATTTATCTGTTTATGAGAGTGGAGACTGGGATAGCAATAGCATCTGCTGTGAGTTTCAAGAAATAGCTGGGGAGTAGGTCGGCTGCTGTTGATGAGGTTTTTAGTTTGGAGAGCATGCTTTTGATTGAAGTGGTGGAAACTGTTTTGAGGGTAAAGCTTGTATTAGTGTTATTTGTGTTGGGGGGGATAGTGAGGAAGGAACTGTCCTGTGATACTAAGGATAGAATTGAGTTCACAAAGTGGGAGTTGAATTGTGTTTCGATGGGAACTTTAGTGTCAGGGGTGGTTGGTTTGGGGTAGCCTTTTGGGTGGGTTTTAGTAGCTGGTTTACATTTTTCCAAAAATTTTGGGGGTTGTGTTGGTATTTAGTTTGTAATGTCATGTAGTAGGATTTTTTGTCCAGCCTAATGCATTTTTTTGCACAGTTGCACAGTTCTTGGTACTTAGTTAGGCTTTGTGTTTCTTTGTTTTTTTGATAGTAAAGCCAGGCAGTGTCTCTGGACTTGAGGATTTGTTTGGTTTCTTTACTAAGCTAGGGGTTTGTAGAGGTTCTAACCATGATTTTACGCAATGGAGTGACAGTGTTTAGGTGTTGTAGAAAAGTTTTGTTGAAATACGCTACAGCCTGGTCAAGTGGGAGGGTTTTTTTTGGGGGGGGTCCAGTCTCAGTTACAGAGTAAAGTATTGAGGACCTCAAGAGAGATTTTTTTTGTGTTTCTAGTGGATATATAGTTAGTGGTTTTGCATAAACTTGTTCTACTACGTATAAAGTATGTTACGTTGTGGTCACTTAAGGTATCTGGGAGACTGCCTGTGTGGGGGTACAATGTGGGGTTGTTAGTTAGGACCCAGTTAAGGATAGATTCCCTTTTATATTTTTTATCACATCTAATTGGAATTTGGACTAGCTGCTGGTAGCCATGGAGATTTATTAGATTACTTGGTGGTTCTGATATGCAGGTGAACCAATCTAGGTTGAAATCCCCCAGAATAAGGGTTTCTTGTGAGTATGTGAAAGAACACCAGGATAAGAAGTATTCAAGGCTAGCAGGTGTATTACCAGGTGGAATATAAATCACAATTGTAGTCATGACCTTTTTAGGGTGAAGTTGAAGTTGTGAGATAAGTATGTCCCAATTATTGGGGGAGAGGTAGGAGTTTGGTAATTGATGTACAGTTAAGTTGGACTTATACAGAAAGGCAGTTCCACTCCCTTTACGAAGTGGTCTGTCTTGTCTAATGATATTGTAGCCAGTAGAGAGAACTTCTGAGTTAGCTATGTTTTTATTTAGCCAGGTTTCTGTTAAAGCAACTATGTCTGGGGAGTAGTGTGGTATTTTATTTTTGATACTTCTAATATTAATATTTAACATTAAAAGATGGTTGGTTTTCCTGCTGTTGTTGATTTGCCCAGGGATGAAGATAGTGGGGGTGTTATGTTCTGACATTTGTGTAGGAGCAGTTTGTGTTGGACAGGATGGATTTGGGCCTGGGTCGGGGTGGATATCCCCACTTATGGTGAGCCTGGTGTTAAAATGCTGATACAGATGTTGGAGTTTGGTGAGGAGTGTGAGAAAGTATTGTGTTTTTTTGGAGTAGGAATGAGAGCATATGTGTTTAGTTCTGAATTGGTCTGTTATGTAGTTCTTGAACAATTGTGGGCAGATATTATTATAATGTGTGGTGTCTGTGTATGAGAGTGCATAATGTACTGTTGTGCTACTAAGTTTAGGGATATTGCTAGAGTGATAACTTGTGGTGTTATAAAGAATTATGAGAAGACAGACTAGACTTAGTTGTGTGATAGTCATGGTTATAAAGTTTAAGATGGTACTAGGTGGGGGTCTGAATAGGAATTAAAGGGTTGCACTATATGTGGATGGGTAAGGAGTGTGGGTGATGTAAAAAATGCCTAGTGGGAATGAGAGTGATTGGGAGTATTTTGTGTGGAGTAAGTTGGGGTGGTATAATGTGATCTGACTTGAGGAGCTATGATTGGTGGAGGTAATGTGAGGGTGAGCTGTGGGTGTGGCTGTGATTACTATAAATGTAGAGGTAGTGGGGGCAGGAGGGAAGAGGTGGCAGGGCATGGTAGCGGAGAGAGCCCGAGCGTTAGCAAGGGGGAACAGAGCGGGGCAGAGCCCACCAAGACATTAGTAAAAAGTAAGTATAACTTTACAAATCTGACCACTTTAAACAAATTCCTGAGGTCTAATGGCTTACCAGTAAGCAGAATGCAATTGCTTAAGAGCATTTGTGTCCTGGTGGGAGACTAGAAATTTAAAGATGGCTCCATGCTCAGCAGGATTATAATACAGACTTAGTATTGGGGGAGGGAGATAGGAACCAGAGTGGCAATCAGTGGAAAACTATCAGTGAAGGCCTCATAGGGGGTAAGTAAGAATTCAAACTACCTGTAAAATGAAGGAGAGAAGAGACAGCAAACTTTATTAAGGTTGGAAGTGTGTCTTCACACTGACTTGCTGATTAGTAACCAGTTTGTGCACAGATTAGAGTAGGGAGATACATTAGCAATGAAGGGGGATGTATAGAGATGCAAATAAACAGGTGGGCCTCCAAGTGATACAAACTAAGGCAGAAAGCACTGAGAGGGCTGCTTGATGGTTAATTTAGTCACAGGGATCTGAATTAAATATATACTGTCTATTGGACAGTTAGGATTACTGCACTAGCTGGGGAGTGGGGGGTGGGAGGACACAAGGCTACAACAGTCAGTTTTATTAGCACACTGAGAACTACTAAGAAATACTGCTACTGTAATAGCTTCACTCTCATAAACATGCAAGTAGAATGCCTGGGTGGACTGACCCTGCTCATGAGGCTCAAAATGTATATCCTTGTGTAGTTTTACAGTACTGATTCCTTCTTATACTGTATGGGTGGAGTGGTAGCTGCAGACTGCAGATTTGCTTGAGTGTGCTCTGAAGAGAGAGAGAGAGAGAGAGAGAGAGAGAAGAGAGGATGGAGCTAGTAGAATGAGACAAAGATAGGTTAAAGGAAGTTATAAGTGAATTTAAGTACACTTTTTTATCTGCTCTTTTGCGTATAGTACTGTATTTAATTTATTTATTTGTGTTTTTCACTGAATATTAACTCAACTGAAGTTGTGGCTGTCTCTCTACAGTTAGTTCCCCACCCACCTTCCCTGTTCTTGTTTTGGTATTAATGTTGGTGGCTTTGAAATTGCCCACCCCTCTTGTAGATTTGTATTTGGATACTCCTTTTGGGCCCATCTCATTTGCTCATTCAACTGAGTGCAGTGAGATCATATTCTGATTTCAGGCACTCCTACTGTGTACAAAGAGAGCATTTGGGAAGGATAACCCCTGTGGCCTCTTAATCCTGCTCTGCCCCCCCCCCAAAAAATATATATATATATATATATATATATATATATATATATATATATATATATATATCCTATTCATCTGCTCTTACTGTAACTGTCTTAGTTGCTCTTCTGCATGCTGTTATCTGTTCAGTCGCTCTTACTTTGCACTTACTACTTGTTAGTAGCCTTCTAATTTACTGCCTTCTGCACTTGTTTTTTAGTCATTTGTTTATTTAATTGCACTTATAGTATTTGCCATAGTGTTGCTACACGCTCAGGTGTGCTGTCCTGCACTACAATTTGAATTGTATTTACTGCTGTTTTTGCTGCTTTTCTGTAACAATAATAAAAAAATAAATTCTAAGCTTGTTTCCTGCCTTTCCTGTAACTAGTCAAGTCCAGATACAGACTTGCTGTATCCAGAACTGTTGGTAAGCTTCTGAGCCCCCCAAGCCTTTCTGTGTTGGAGGGAAGCCTTCTAGCTTATCAGTGGGAGTGGTAAGCACTAGGTAGCCTATCTACCATGGAAAGAGTGGGTTTTGGCCCTGAAATTGTAGTTCATTGGCCGTTTGGACAGTTTTTCCATCTCTTTCTACTTTCTGGTTAAAAGCCCGTTTTGCGTTTGGTCCCCACCTTTCCTATAACTAGTGCAATCCAGGTACAGATTTGCTGTATCCAGGACTGTTGGTAAGCTTCTGAGCCCTCCAAGCCCTTCTGTGTTGGAGAGAAGCCTTCTAGCTTATCAGTGGGAGTGGTAAGCACTAGGAAACCTATCTACCAAAGGAGGAGTGGTTTCTGGCCCAGAAATTATAGTTTATTGGCCGTTTGGGAAGCATTTCCATTTCTTTCAACCTTCTGATTTAAAAGCCTGTGTTTGTTTCCTGCTTTTCCTGTTACTAGTCTAGTCCAGGTACAGATTTGCTGTATCCAGGACTGTTTGTAAGCTTCTGAGCCCCTCAAGCCTTTCTGTGTTGGAGGGAAGCCTTCTAGCTTATCAGTGGGAGTGGTAAACATCAGGTAGCTATCTACCACAAGAGGAGTGGTCCCTGGCCCAGACATTGTAGCTATTGGCTGTTTGGGCAGTTTTTTCCATCTCTTTCAACGTTCTGGTTTGAAAGCCGCACTTGTGCCTGTTTCCTGCCTTTCCTATAACTAGCCTAGTCTGGTTACAGAGTTGCTGTATCCAGGATTGTTTGTAAGCTTCTGAGCCCCCAAGACTTTTTGTGTTGGAGGAAAGCCTTCTAGCTTATCAGTGGGAGTGATAAGCACTAGGTAGCTTATCCTCCACAGGAAGAGTGAGTTTTGGCCCAGAAATTGTAGTTTATTTGGCCATTTGGGTAGTTTTTCATCTCCTTCAACTTGCTGGCTTAATAGCCTATGTTTGTACTTGTTCCCCACCTTTCCTGTAATTAGTCTAGTCCAGGTACAGATTTGCTGTATTCCAGGACTCTTGGTAAGCTTCTGAGCCCCCCAAGCCTTTCTGTGTTGGAGGGAAGCCTTCTAGATTATCAGTGGGAGTGGTAAGCATTAGGTAGCCTATCTACCACAAGAGGAGTGGTTCCTGGCCCAGAAATTGTAGCTATTTGCTGTTTGGACAGTTTTTTTCCATCTCTTTCAATATTCTGGTTGAAAAAGCAGCACTTGCGCTTGTTTCCCACCTTTAATGTAACTAGCCTAGCCCAGATACAGAGTTGCTGTTTCCAGGACTGTTGGTAAGCTTCTGAGCCCCGCAAGCCTTTCTGTGTTGGAGGAAAGCCTCCTAGCTTATCAGTGGGAGTGGTAAGCACTAGGTAGCCTGTCTACCATGAGAGGAGAGATTCTTGGCCCAGAAATTGTAGTTTATTGACCATTTGGACAGTTTGTCCATCTCTTTCAACTTTCTGGTTTAAAAGACCACATCTGCGCTTGTTTCCCATCTTTCCTGTAACTAACCTACTGGGTAGCACTAGAAAGCCTTAAACTGATACAAGCCTTCTTGCTTAGGAGAGAAACTTTGGAGTGATTAAGTATCAGTTTTCTGTACTTTCTTGTTGTACTTAACTGTTTTCCACCTAAACGCAGATTTTCCAGCATTTATTGTGATTTAAAAGCTTGTTTTTTTTGCATATTGTACTTATTTGACTGCCTGCACTTTTAAAAAGTTGTTTTTTTGTTTAAATAATTTAACTGTTGTAGGCTACACACTAAAGTGTGATAACCTTTTCTGATCATTTGTAGTTGTTTAAAGCTGTTTTAAGTGTATTATTTTTACTGTTTTTATCTTATCTTTTCAAAAAAACAAAACAAACAAAAAAAAAAAAATTCATTGTTTCCCGCCTTTCTAAACTAGTATAGTCCAGTTTTCAGGCTAGTGCTGAATTCAGGGCTGTGATACTAGTTTCTGAGTTGCCCATACCTTACTTGGATAGAAGGAAGTTTCTCTGTTCATCTGTGAGAGAGGGGAGCTTTGAGCAACCTATCTGTCCCTGGAGGAGTGGTTCCAGCCCAGAAGTTAGTAGTTTATTGGCCATTTTGGGCTAATTTCTCTCTCTTTCATTTCTCTACTATAAAAAACGCATTTGCACGGTTATGCACACAGGGCAGTGCCGGATAGCTACGGTTAAATTATTCCCGGCTCCACTAAGTCTCCTATTCAGTTTTTCCTTTGAAACTAGTCTAACTCTCAACGTAAGTACTCAAAAAAACAGCTTACGGCCCAGCACTTGCTCAGACCTAATAGCAAGTACTAATATACCCTGACACTGATTGCCCAGCAGGGCAAGGCTCTTTATTCACCCCTCACCAACCAAGCGACTAAGCAGCTCACCCTACTATTCAGGCATGACCAAAGGACAACTTCAGGTGCACTCTCCAGTCCAGCTGGTGAATCTGGGTATCCTGAAGCAATGTTACAACTGCCTCATGTACACAGACAGCCCTCTCTTCCTACAACAAAACACTAACATATGCGAGAGATGCAATTGTACAGCCAAACTGGAAGCTCCACCCAAGACTGGAACAGACAGTCAAGAGGAGAAAGTTAACACTTGCACCACTACTCTAGCAGCACACAGACCTACTAAAACAGCACTGGCAAAAAATACACATAAATACACAAAATCATACTCGGATGCTCTAAATAAAAACCTGCAAAAGCATCAGAAACCTCCAAAGCAGACACCCAAACAACCTGCACTTCCCATCACACACCAGACAACACATAAAACACAAAATCAGTGTGCCACACAATCACAGCCCTTAAGGCAAAATAACATACCTAACACACTAGTAATAGGTGACTCTATAGTCAGACACACTGACGTCACACTCACTAGGCTTAATAAGCAGAAGGTTACTGTTAGCTGCCTGTCGGAAGCTAGAATTTGCCACATAACACAAGCACTCAGGTCACTCCAGAACAAGTACAAATATGACTCTGTCATTGTTCATGTTGGTGTAAATGACCTGAGATGTACCTCCCTGGACTACATGAAAAGAGACATGGAAGAGCTCTCTGATCATGTAGCCCAGGCTGGTATGACCCTGACCCTGAGTAGCATCCTGCCCTCACCAAGAATGATACCTCAGTATAAAGAAAAAATTATCAATTTCAACAATTGGTTAAGCTTCTGGTGTCATTCAAAGGGGATCCAGTGTTTGTTAGCCTGGGATGACATGCACGACAAGCCACGTTGCTTCGCAAGAGATGGCTTGCACCTGTCACCCCTAGGCATTCGAATACTGGCCAAAGCTTTTGCTGCCCCCATAGTGCCTTTTTTAGGCAAGCCTCAAACATCAAACCCACCTCCGTAAACAGCACAATTAACAAGAAACGGAGGATCATGCTACTCAACGCCAGGAGTTTAAATCTCAAAATGCACACACTCGAAGCACTCCTCAGTATGGAGAACGCTGACATCTGTGCAGTAACTGAAACCTGGTTCAAGGCTCCAGAGAGCACCCCAGCACTACCGGGCTACAACTCATACCACACATTTTGGCCACAGAACATGGACTGAAACACAAAAGGAGGGGGTGTATCCATATTCATCATGGATACCTACACCTCCAGGTTAGTGGCGCAGCATGATACCTCTGAGATCATCCATGTGCAACTAACATCGGGCAAATCTACAATGCAAATTGTGGTCTGCTAGAGATCACCCTCCATGACCCAGGACCACCACTCCACCTTTCTGGAGACACTGGAAAACATGAAGGTCCTACCAAACAACCTGATATTGGGCAATTTCAATTACCCTACCATTCACTGAGAAAACTACACGAGTACAAATTCCCAGGACTAGTGTTTCCTGGAATTCATCAACTCAAATGCCCTGGATCAGCTGGTAAACACCCCTACCAGAGATGAAAACATATTGGACCTGGTCATCACCAACATGGGCGACAGGTGTTCCACACCAGAGGTCAACCAGTCACTGGTTAGATCAGACCATAAACTAATCACTCTGGATGTCCACACCTCACCACCACCCCAAACTAAGGAAACCACAGTAAAAAACTTTTCTAAAGTAAACTTCACCTTACTTAAGACAGAGGTGGTAAGTTTCACAGCCCCCACGTTAAAGGATAACGCTGCCCAAGATGCAGAAACCTTTACAAATGCATTCTATGAGCACCTACAAGGATGCATGGATCATGCCATCCCTAGCAAAACCAAGACTCACTCCTCTAAGAGAAGGAAACCAGTTTGGTGGATCCCTGCAATAAACAAGCTATACAATAGAAAGAATAAACTATTTCAGAAAAAAAAGCAAATCCCAAGAAGGAAAGACATCCCTGATCAGTATCAGTAAGAAACTGAGGTTCCTCATGAAATCATCCAAGGCTAACCTCGAAAGAAAAATAGCCAAGGATTCAAAAGATAACCACAAAGCCTTCTTTAGCTATGTTAAGAATCTAAGTGGCAACTCGCAGATATGCACTGAACTAGTGCAAAATAGCACAAAATATACTGAACCTACTGATATTGCCAACATCCTGGCAGATAGATTCAGTGCAAACTTCATCCCCCTCTCACCTCCAAAAGGGCCCACAACAATACCGTAAAAGTGTAGCGTCCCAAAAATCACAGACGCACAGGTGAAAACAGCCCTTTCAAAAGCCAAAACCACAGCATCAGTAGGACCAGATGGTGTCCCAGGCTGCATCTTTCACGAACTACAGAACGAACTAACCCTCCACCTAAACACGCTGTTCAACCTCAGCCTTTCCACAGGCTATGTGCCCATAGAATGGTGCACAGCAGTGGTTATTCCTCTCCACAAAGGAGGGGCCACAACTGACCCTGGTAACTATCGCCCCATAAGACTGACTAGCCTGGTCTGCAAGGCTATGGAGTGCATCATCATGGAACTCATTAACAAAGATATTGGGAACCTCCAAACACTTGACCCGACCCAGTTCAGCTTTTTTAAGGGCATATCATGCTTACTAAGCTTGGTTGACTTCTTCAAGACAGTCACCAAGGCCAAAGATGAGGGAAAGGTGGTTCCCATAGCCTACCTTGACCTCGCCAAGGCTTTCGACACCATTCCCCACTCGGGTATTACAGAAAAACTCACTAGCCTAAGCATAAACCCCTATGTCACAAGATGGGTTGCCAACTGGCTAACAGACAGAAGTCACATGGTAAAAATAGCGGGCTCCAGATCTGACTCTAAACCAGTTACAAGTGGTGTCCTGCAAGGCTTGGTCCTGGGACCCCTACTGTTCGGCATATACTTCTCAGAAGTACAGACAAACACAGGAGGACTATGGCTAACCAAGTTCGTCAATGACTGCAAACTGGGAGCTATAATTGACTGTCTGGCTGACACGGACATCCTCTAAAGGGCCTTATTGAGATGGACACCTGGTGTCAAAGTCATGGCCTCAAGCTAAATGCCAAAAAATGCATAGTCATCCCATCTGGGAAAAACAAAACACCCACGAATTACCACATAGGTGGCAGCCCCTTAATACAGAAGAGATAATAAGAGATCTGGGGACCCAGGTAGATAGTAATCTCTCCTTTGACAATCATATTGCCAAAGTAGTTAGGAAATCCTTCTATGTGGCCCATCTAATTACCTAAAGGGTTCGCATCTAGAAATAAAGAGGTTATAGTGACCCTCTACTTGTCACTCATTAGACCCATCATAGAGTACAATCCCCCATTTGGGATGTACCTCACAAGACACTTCCAGTAGCTGGAAAGACCACAAAAGTACCTCACCAAAAGGATTACTGGTCTCAAATATATGTCCTATGCAGCCTGACTGAAAAAAATCTGTCTGTACTTGGTGGCATATCGCTTACTCAGAGGTGATTTCTGCCTGACTAAAAAAGCCATGTCCAACTCAGAATTGATGGACATGCTCCACCTAAAGAAATCCAAGTCACTGCGAGCCACGTGCTCTAGTGAGCTAAACCTCGCCACAACAATAAATAGAACATACTGGAGGGATAGATTCCTGTCACAGAGACTCCCCATGCTTTGGAAAAAAACTCCAAATGACATCAGGCAGAGGCCCTCACTAACACTCTTCAAGAGCAACCTTGACGAGTGGATGGGTAACAGAAAATACACCCCTGGGATCACTTCATTGGCTCTGCTTGACAGAGGATCAGTTAATTAATCAATGGGGAGGTGAAAGACGGCACACTCTGACTAGGCTTATAAATGCTAGCCTAGTAACTACCTATGAACCTATAAAGAGGAGATAGGAGGGTGTAAAAGATACAAATCTGAGGATAGTATGGATAAGCAGGAGAATAGATGCCACTGCTACAGCTTGAGAGTGCTTCAACAGTAACCACATCACAGTCCATAACAGTTTGGAAACAGGTTAATAAATCATGCACAATACATTTATCAGCCAATTATCCTGTGCATACAAGAATAAGGAAAACAAACACTTAACAGCACAGCTGAATCAGTAGCAGAGACAACTGTAGTGCTAAATCAGTAAATACTGTTTCTAACTCCCAACACTAAGTCAAGATTTACATTACAGTTATAACAGCAGTATTAGTACATCATAGTAGCATAGAGACAACATAGCTGCAGTGGTAGTGTCAGTAAAACACAATTGCTGAATGACAGAATCAACCAGTTAAATAAACAAATAAGCAGATCAGTAGTCAGGAATCAGAAAAATGAAAACTAGTTGTATAGATAGAAATACAGCAAAAAGTAAGTATAACTTTACAAATCTGAACACTTTAAACAAATTCCTGAGGTCTAATGGCTTACCAGCAAGCAGAATGCAATTCCTGAAGAGCACTTGTGTCCTGGTGGGAGACTAGAAATTTAAAGATGGCTCCATGCTCAGCAGGATTTTAATATAGACTTAGTATTGAGGGAGGGAGATAGCACAAGGGGTGTAAACCAGGTGAAATGCAAGGAAACCAGAGAGGCAATCAGTGGAAAACTATCAGTGAAGGCCTCAGAGGGGATAAGTAAGAATTCAAACTACATACAGCAAACTTTATTAAGGTTGGGAGTGTGTCTTCACATTGACTGACTGATTAGTAACCAGTCTGTGCACAGATTAGAGTAGGGAGATACCCATTGTACCCAGGGGTTTACATGTCTTGTGTATGCCTACACAGGGCGAGGTATACCCTGAGCTGCTTGCCAGATGGCAGGAGATAAATTTACAAACCAGTTTAACATACATGAAACTGCTTATAGATTTCTTCACTCTGGAGGAGAACAATTAGCAAGTGATGTTGAGTCTCTGAAAAGGGACATTGAACTTCGATTTAAAGAAGAGCAACATTCAGTTCATGTCAATGATTTATTTTACACATTAGCGGCTTTTGACACCAGGCTACAGTGTGTGAAATTAAAGAAACTCGTACAGGATTATAATGATTTTGCAACAGGACGCATCTTTGTTTGGCCACGTGATACCAATGATGAACGACAGAGAATAGGCTCTACACAGGGTGGTAGGGAGACTGCTTCAAACCAGCTACATGAACAGCAGCTGGTACAACAGCAAACAGCAGGACATCCAAGTGATACAGGCATGAAGCCCGAGAATCTGACCAGTTCGACAGCTTTGACTGAGCAGAATAACTTTCCTGAAATGAAAACGCCAACACAGAACAATGGCTTCCCCATGTCGGTGTTCCTGACACAGGGGGACGTAGCATCTAACAGCCAGGGAGCTCCTTCACTATTGGGAGCTAGGCCCAAAGAAACATCGGGTTTCCACAGTGTAAATTTTTTGATGCTACCAGCTCCTGTGAAAAAGAAGAACTCAAGGAAACTGAGCTTTTCCCTATCATAGGGACCGAAAAGATGCAGAGTTTCACAATGACTTTGGACACTATTGACAGTACTAATATTGTATATAATTTATCTAATGTCCAGTTTTCAGTTGAGCAACTTTCAGTGCTGAATAAGGGTTTGACGTTTGTTCTAGATAATATGTCTGAGTACAGTCAGGTAATTGTACAGTCAGGTAATTATTGTACTGCGGTGGTGGTGCTGCGGTAGCGTTGTCGCCTCACAGTAAGACGTTGTCCTGTTCGATTCTCAGTTAAAGCGTCTTCTGTGTGGAAACATGCGTGAATGGGCGTACCTTCGTTGAAGGTTGTGCGTCAGGCCTGGTAAGTCGGTACGTAAAAATCTACTGCCAATCATTAGTGGACCGGAGTTCCGCTGTGGCGACCACTAACCAGGAAAAGGCGAAAGATTCAACAACAGTCAGGTAATTATTGATGTCATGTGTTTTGCTAGAAATGTTTCTTTAAAAAACATGTTTTGTGATAGGGCTTGTGAATTAGTTACAGAGTTGAGAAAACCTAGTGATTTCATACCGATTAATAATCCTATGGTCACTACTTTTGCTAGGATGTGTCAGACAGAGATTGAACAATATGTGCAGGATAAACATAGACGTAGATATAATTTAACACAAGAGCAACGCACTGCTTTAGAGCAGTTGCAACATGATGATCGGATTGTAATTAAATCAGCTGATAAGGGAGGGGCTATTGTCATTTTAAATAAGAATGATTATTGTGACAAACTTTGTTTGTTGCTGAGTGATACATCTACTTTTGTACCTCTATCTCCTGTGATGGTAAACACTTTAAGAAATTAAATTTGGACCCGGCTAATGAACATGCAGAAAAGTGGTTTGTTAGTGCAATCCCAATATGAATTCCTTCATATTGAACATCCAAGGATTCCCGAGTTCAAGGGTTTACCTAAGCTACATAAAGAAGGCTCCTACCCTCCCCTGAGACCTATTGTCTCGGGGCGGGGTTGGGCCACTGAAAATGTGTCTATTTGAGTTGAATGTGCCCTAAGACCGGTGGTTGAGTTATACCCCAGGATTTTGAGAGACACAACACATTTTTTTAACCAGTTTGTTTTGTTATATGGAGAGTTCAAATTGTTCAGATTATATGTTTGTCACTTTGGATGTGAAAAATTTGTTTACTATGATTGACAATGACTATGGGCTCAAAGCCATACAACATGTTTTGGCAAACAAAGCACAGTTGGATGATGTCAGCAATGAAAGAGATTGTAGATTGCTGGCTTTGATACTTGAGCGTAATATTTTCACATGCCAAGGGAATTATTATAGGCAGGCACAGGGTGTTGCTATGGGCACACCCTGTGCCAATTCTTATGCTAACCTGCTAACCTTGTATTAGCTTTTTGGGGGGATGAGGTGATATTCCAACACACTCATCCTTGGTCTGACAATTTGGGACATTATGTTCATTTTGTCGATGATGTTTTCTTTTTGTGGAAGGGCACAGTTGAGCAGTTATTTTCTTTTGTGGGTTATCTTGAAAACACCACAGAGTTTTTTAGGTTCACTGTTAGTTCTTCAAAGTCTGATATTGATTATTTGGACGTAGATTTAGTGAAAGATACATTAGGTAAGATCGATATTATGTTATACAAGAAGCAATGTTGGAAAAATAGTCTGCTTTCCTTTGACAGCATGCATCCTAGACATACTTTCACGAATATAGTGAAAGAACAGGTCCATAGGATTTCTTGGCTTTGTACAAGTGAGGAACGGTTTGACATTGAGACTGATGTCCTTATGGGAATCTATTAGAAAGAGGATATGATAGACAGTTGATAGATAGGTCCTTGGAAGCAATTAGAATCAAGTGTGATGGGACCGCTAAACCGTGGTATCATAGGGGTACCAATGGAGGTACTAATAAAAGACACAATAGATTTGGTCCTCCATGAGGACAATTACTGCTTGCATATAGCAGTGATATAGGAGGGATTTGTGACATTATACAATGCAATTGGAAAGCGTTACAATCAGATCACAGGATAGCAGCGATAATTGGGGATAGACCTAGGTTCACTTTCAGAAGGAATAGAAATTTGAAGGACATGCTTTGCAAGGAACCTATGTCCAACATATCCACTATTATGAAAACTGGACGTGTAGGGACATATCCATGTCATGGTTGTAGGGCTTGTACCTAAATTTGTACTAACAATTCTTTTGTACATCCTAGAACAGGGTGGACCTATTCATTGAGGGGATATGCCAACTGTAGAACTAGGAATATAGTTTATTTAGATACATGTCAACAGTGTAGTTCATTTTATGTTGGTAAAACCAACTGCATGCTGAAGGAGAGAATTTTTGGGCACTTGTATGACATTAGACATCATGACGTACGAAATGCCCTAGCATTGCATATCTCAGAATGTTCAGACCATTTTTTTAAGTTTATGGTGCTACAAGTGATGCATAAAAATATAAGAGGTGGGGATTTAGTTAATGAAACTGAGTGTAGTGAATCAAGGTGGATTATAAGACTTGGGGCTGACAAGAGTCCTGGTTTAAATTAACTGTGCCTTTAAAACCTGTTCTGAGAAAAAGGAGGGTAAACTACTGAATGTGATTGGACAACAGTATGTTTAAATGTTGTTTTTTAACTGTTTCTTATTGTCTGATGAAGGGCATGTTTGCCTGAATGTGCTTACTTCTATTTTTAATAAAATTCCTGCTGGTTTTATTTTGTGCCTCTGCTGTGGTGTCTTTTGCCATATTTATATTTTTGGATTTCTTCTGTTTTTGTCATAAAGACTTAGGTGCAGGACTTTTCAGTTTTTTGGATTTACTGTCATAGCTTCATGCTCATAAACATAAGTAGAATGCCTGGGTGGACTGACCCTGCTCTTGAGGCTCAAAATGTATATCCTTGTGTAGTTTTGCAGTACTGATTCCTTCTTATACTGTATGGGTGGAGTGGTAGCTGCAGACTGCAGATTTGCTTGAGTGTGCTCAGCAAGCAGAATGCAATTGCTGAAGAGCACTTGTGTCTTGGTGGGAGACTCGAAATTTAAAGATTTAAAATAATCTACAGAGAGAAACTAAGGACTATAGACTGACTTTACTATATAGCCCCCATCCCTGTGCAGTAGTAAGATGCAATCAGTGCAGTATTGGGAGTTCCAGACAATGACAAAGGTAAGGGCTGTGCTGTTCAGAGTCTAATAATGTTATACAACAACTACCATTGACTTTGAAAATTCTAACTAAAGTAGTACTTGCAATCAGAGTCCCTCAATAATGTTACAGAC
>NC_056744.1:1459835047-1459932995 GCF_019279795.1 Protopterus annectens | reverse complement strand
AAAGATGAAGTAATTTATAACAAAACTACCAATTTTGAAGAAAAAATTCTGAAATTTTCCTGTCAAATACTACAGAGGACATTCCAAACTGTTTGAAGATGAGTAACTCCAAGAATTCACACTCAGACTCTATTATAAAAAAAGAGATGCAACAGATATCTGCTACTTTGATGGACTTATTGCTAAAAATGGACAGATTTACTGAAAATCTAGAAAGTCTAAAAGATAACTGCCAAAAACAACAGAAGTTTTTAAATAAATCTTACAACAGCAACAAATAAAAATATCAGACATTGAGACTTCCTTAAGTGATGTTGATGGGAGGTTAAAAGAAAGTGAATTACATACTCAATTTCTGCTACAACAGAACACTTGGTTAATAAATAAAGTTGATGATATAGAGAATAGAGAAAGAAGGACAAACATAAGGATTTTTCGTCTTCCAGAGAAATCCGAAGGTGACGACATTATCTCATTCTTGAACTATTGGTTTCCTGAAGTTCTCGGACTAAAAGAAGGCTTATCTTCTGGGATAGAAAGGGCACACAGAGCTATCGGTAAGCCACTTTCTATTTCTTCTAAATCAGCTCCAAGATCCATAGTAGTTAAATTTCTTTCTTTTATGGATAAAGAACTTATACTGAGATCTGCATGGAGGAAAAGTCCTGTTATGTATAAACAGTAATTATTAAGATTTGATAATGACTATTCAACAAGAGGTTTGGATATAAGGATTAAAACATGGCCATTAGTAAAACTTTTAAAACAACATAAAATCAAAGCGCAGCTCACTTATCCAGCCAAAATAAGAATCCAATATAACAATGACATGAGAACATTCAACAGCATAGAGGAAGCCACATCTTTCATAAAGAATAATAACATAATTCCACTACCTGAAGAAATGGACTGGTTAAATTCATCTTCTTTAAAAAGGGCTCCAGGAAAAAATATTTGGTCGGAGGAAAGAGAAAAAAAGAAACAAAAGACTGACAAAAAGAACTCTGATGATACTATTTCTCTCAAAGTATCAACTAAGGTATGATTATAATATATTAAAACTAAACTCTTTAATACACTAGTATAAAGCAGTTCTTTTTTTTCTTTTTTCTTTTCTTACTTAATAGTTTAGTTTAATATAATACTTAAATGTTAGTACTAATTAATAACTTATTAAAGCCCTGAAGTATATACTTATTCTCTATTTACTTATTCTCTAAATACTTATTCTCTATATACTTATTCTCTAAATACTTATTCTCTATATACTTATTCTCTAAATATTTGAAAACAATAACCAATGAAGTCTACTAGATATTCTTTTTATTTTGTCACTAAGCTTTTAATATAAACTGCCCTTTTAAATGGTTTTCTCTATACAACTACTCAGTTGATAAATTAAGGCACTTTCAATGCCTGAATAAATATTATCATTTTTAGTAATCACATTTATGTTATTTTAAAGTGCACATTCAAAATTCATTGATTTATTTTGATGTAGAGTATTGTGATAAAAATGTTATACCATAGAATCACTCATGAACATTTTAGATGTTTTCAGTATATTACTGTATTATTTGAAAGTAAAAAAACATCCATGAGCCTTCTGCTCAGTTATTTTTAGTTTCCTTATCTAAAAAGTTGTTCACCGCTTCATACATAGCACGTGACATATTTAACTTTATATGGATGTAATTTAAGTTACTGGCCAGAAGACAGCGTATAAATACACACTATTGCAGAGTTTTCCTTTTCAACACTGCTGTCTCTTTTCTATACAAGTGTTTGGTTACTAGAATAGTGCAAAATAATAATTTATTTAAAAGTGCACATTCAAAATTCATTGATTTAATTTGATGTAGAGTATTGTGATAAAAATGTTATACAATAGAATCACTCATGAACATTTTAGATGTATTCAGTATATTAATGAATTATTTGAAAGTAAAAAACATCCACGAGTCTTCTGCTCAATTATTTTTAGTTTCCTTATCTAAAAAGTTGTTCACCACTTCACACATAGCATGTGATATATTTAACTGTACATAGATGTAATTTAAGTTACTGGTCAGAAGATGGCGTGTAAATACTCACTATCACAGAGTTTTCTTCTTTAACACTGCTGTTTCTTCTCTATACAAGTATTTGGTTACTAGAAGAGTGCAAAATAACAATTTATTCAAAAGTACACATTCAAAATTCATTGATTTAGTTTGATGTAGAGTATTGTGATAAAAATGTTATACAATAGAATCACTCATGAACATTTTAGATGTATTCAGTATATTACTGTATTATTTGAAAGTAAAAAAAAATAAACATCCACGAGCCTTCTGCTCAGTTATTTTTAGTTTCCTTATCTAAAAAGTTGTTCACCGCTTCATATATAGCACACGATATATTTAACAGTACATAGATGTAATTTAAGTTACTGGCCAGAAGATGGCGTGTAAATACACACTATTGCAGAGTTTTCCTCTCTAACACTGCTGTTTCTTCCCTATACAAGTATTTAGTTACCAGAATAGTGCGCTATGATTGCATGAATAAATATTGTTGTTCTTGGTGAATGCTTTTATGTAGCTTAGAGGTACACATTTACAATTTGTTAATTTGAATTAATGTAAAGAATATTAATGAAAATATTACAAAATGGAACCACTCGTGAACATTTTGGGAAGCATCTAGAACATTAAAGTATTATCTGAAGGTGGACAGTATTCATAAACCTTCTGCTCGGCTTTTCCAGTTTTTTGTCTGAAAAGTTGTTCACCGTTCACATTCATAAGCACGCGATATATCCTAGCGTGTTTAGATGCAATTTAAGTTACTGATCACAAGATGGCGTGTAAACACGCACTATCGCAGAGCTCTTTCCTTAACACCGCTGTTTTGATTACAGTAAAGGAAGCGTTTGCTTCAATTATTCTCACACTTCATATATTCTTTCGTATTTTATTAAAAATTTATGGTTTATTATCAATCTCAGTTAATATCTCATGCAAGTATAGCGTTAGATCTGCTTTGAAGACAACGCTATTATAACAAGAAAGATAGTGAATCATTTAAATACTGTTGTGTCTTAATGGGTGAGTGTCTGGTAAAAGTATAATACATGCACTCTGTGAACACATCTAACCGACACTGGGTTTGATGAGTTTCTTATAGTTGTTAAGTTGTATAGAAATGGAAGAAGAGGGAATGGAAAAGGGAAGGTGAAGATCCTGAGTGTCAGCTTACTGGGAATTATACTTTCATTTATCTAAAGATTGCTTTATCATACTTGTTATTGTATAAAAGAAGTACTGTACGTAAAATGTTTATTATAAATGATTAGTTATGGGACAAGAGTGCTATTGCTCCATTATCAAGGTAGATTTCCTTTGCAAGTATAATTCTAATTTTGACCTTTCTCCTTTCTGTTTTATAGTTTTAACATATAAGTTGAGACCCTTTACTAGTTACCAGACATTCACTACATTTGTTATAAGCAGAAGTCAATATTCTAATATGTGTGATCTTTAAATTGAACTTAATAGAGAAAATCTTATGAATAATAACTTACTAATAACAGAACTGCAAAAGATCACATATAAGTAATTTAGGAGTGAAATATTTTACACATTTTATTAATTTTAGATTGTGGAATTATCAGAGATATAAAACTGACATTGACTGAAGAATGAGAAAATGCTTTAATGTAAAGCACTATAAAGATTGCTTTAATTCTAACTGTTATTATATTAAATCTTATAAATTAATATTATTGTCTGTAAAGACTTTAATTGGTTTTGATAAATTGGTTAGCTATATGTCAATTAACTTCACTATGCTGATGTAATACCTTATATAGATCTAAAAATATGTATAAAAACTGTTTTATTTTAAACAGTATCTATCTATCATACTCACTCTACTTCTTTTTATTATTAATAACAATGTTAAATATCACTAATGACAATTAATGATCTGACATTTGCTAATATATTATTTACAATTGGTAATTTGCAAAAATTTCATAATATTAATGAAAAATGAACATCTAATATATTGTTAAAGTAATTAACAAATGTCTTATTTAAAATTGTTTGCAATTTGAAATAATATCTCATTTTAGAATCTAATTAGTAATGAACAAAACTTCACAGACTAGGTATATATGTTATTTACATAACAAGTGTATCTTGTTTTCTGGTTTTAGTTTTCATTTTTTTGAGGAGCTCAATTTAAAGCAACATTTCCTCATTAATGCAACTATTATTATTGAGGGTAAATCTGTTTGAACTTTTAAGTCCAAACAGAGTTGAGGTGCTAGACACTTCATGTTTGGGATTTAGAATGGTAAAATCATTAATTGTTTATTCAATTTATGTTAACGCAATGTTCTTCAGCTTTTTCAATTTTCAGTGGTCCAATTTGAAACTTTTTTAAGCATAAATAGAAATAAATATATTCATTTCAAAATAACTTTTAAAAGAAAGGATAAATCTAATACTCAAAACACGTTAACTTCCAAGGTAAAACAAAATTTCAAGAACAAACAATCCAAAAGTACAAATAAGTACTTAAAAAATGACAGACACAACTTTATTATCTATAAATATTAATGGTTTAAATAATTCTATAAAAAGGTCAAATTTTCTAAGATATTTGAAATTACAAAAAGCACAAATCATATTTATACAAGAATCTCATTTTAAAAGAGATGATAATTTCACATGGAAACCTAGTGACTATCTAATTCTTTCTCACTCCCTTTACAAAAAAAAAAACAAGAGGAGTTATAATTTAATGGAAAAAAGTGTAGTTATTCCTCAGATCATTTACAAACATGAAGATAAAGAAGGGTTAATATCAATTGTAATAATAAAATATCAAAATAGAATTTGGACTTTAATAAATATTTACTGGATTCCTGGAATAGGATTGTCTACGGTTAAAAAACACATAGAATTAATTAACAAAGTAAATAAAGGGATGATAATAATGGGGGGAGATTTCAATTGTATTCTAGATAACTCTGAAACAACTAATAAAAGAAAGTTACATCTCACATCCGTAAGTAAATATTTCAAGAGATGGTTAGAAAGCTTAAATCTAATAGATACATTTAATTTTAAAGATTCTAACTCATTAAGTTATACACATAGCGATTATCGCTTTAATACTAAAACAAGAATAGATAAAATATTGGTCTCCTCCGATTTAAACAGTAGGATAACAAAATTTTCTATTATCCCAAGTCCCCTTTCAGACCATAATGCCTTAATTCTTAAACTACAAATTGATTTCAAAAGATTAAACACTATAACTAGAATACCAGCTTACATCCTTAAATTAAAAGAGTTTAAACCTTGGCTAGATTCAGAAATCAAATATTTCTTAGAAACAAATCCTATTATCGATACAAATAATATAATAACTTGGGATACACTCAAGGCTTTTTTGTATGGCAAGATTATAGGATGGTTTAAAAATAAAACAAAGGAATGGGAATCTGAATTGCATAACATACAAAATGAATAACAGAAATAAATACAAGTTCTTATGATGTAATAGATTCTCAGGAAAAAAAAGAAATTATAGATTTAAATAAAAAATACAATGAATTCCTCACTCATAAAACAAATCTAGCTTTGGAAAAACTAAAATTTGCTTCAATGTCAACTTCTCCAAAACACTTACATAATCTAGCAATGAGAATTAAAAAGCAGAACTTAGAAAATAACATCATAAATATAATACATGAAGGAAAAGGGAAAAAAGGTATCTGATGTAAATGATATTCTTGAAGCTTTTAAGTTCTATTATGCTAAGCATTATGGAAATAATGATAATAATATTTTATTTTCAGATCGGAAATTTAATAGTTCCTTAATAAAAAAACTACCTGACCAATTAAAAGTAGAAATGGACAAGCATATCTCCATAAAAGAAATAAAAGATATAATTAAAGTAAGTAAAAACAACAAATCACCAGGAACGGATGGAATAATAATGGAATTATATAAAATTTTTCCAAATTCAGCAATTTCTCTACTTCATAACATGCTAAATGATATTCAAACTCAAATGATTACTCCACCATCCTGGAAATATTCACTAGTTACCCCTATAAAAAAAAATAAAAACGATTCACCCCAATGTAGTTCATATAGACCTATCTTTCTGCTTAATAATGATTATAAAATCTTTATGTCTATCTCAGTAAATAGAATTAAGAAATCCCTGACTAAAGTCATAAATGAAGACCAAACAGGCTTTATATTTGGAAGACACACATATGACAATATTCAGAGAATTTTAACCATTATAGAAGCTTTGAACAGAGACAATTCAGAAGCTCTTATAATCACATTAGATATAGTGAAAGCATTTGATTCGGTAAACTGGAAGTATCTATTTAAAACTTTGGAACTTTTTGAATTTCCATTAAACTATATAAATTTAATAAAGAATATATATAAAGACAACCTGGCCTATGTAAAATTAGGCCCATTTACCTCGGAAGCTTTCAAAATAACTAAAGGCTCTAAGCAAGGTTGCCCTATGTCTCCCATCCTGTTTGCCCTGGCGATAGAATTATTTGCGTCTGCAATACGAAGTGATCTAAAAATAGAAGGAATTAACTTTTACAATAAATTTAATTCTAAAATCATGTTATTTGCTGACGATATATTGTTGACTTTAAGACCGAATGAAGAGTCTATGCAAGAATTAGAGAAACAAGTAGAAGATTTTTTTTTCCATTTCAGGTCTTTGTTTCAATAAATCCAAATCAAAACATATACTTCTAAATAAAATAGATGACTTGCATCTGAATAAATATCAAATAATTGGAGAAAAGGTTTCTTCACTAGAATATCTAGGAATTCTTATATCTGAGAACACAGATACTACCATGACCTTAAATTATAATAAAATCCAAAATTTAATTAAAAAAACAAGTTAATAGCTGGAATAAATTAATGTTAAACTTGGAAGATAGGTTACAGTTAATAAAAATGATATTACTACCACAAATAAACTATATAGCATTAGCAATCCCTATTTTACCAGATAAAAAAGTTATAAAGACAATACAGAAACTTTTAATGGATTTTCTTTGGTATCCAAAAAAGAATAGAATTGCATTCTCACATCATATTAGACCCTGGGACTTGGGAGGAATTAAATTTCCAGACATAGAAACGTATATTAAAGCTTCTATCATTAAACTTATACTAAATTGGGTAAATCCAAATTATTCATCCGCATGGAAAATTTTACATTTAACTTTCTTCTTAAATGAAAACAAAATATTAAAAAATATAGATTTGGAGAATTATAACAACATATTTTGGCATGTACTATGTCATAGCTTACAAAATAAAACAACAAAGCCCACTATTTTATCATATCTGAATAATATTTATAATCTATTTAGAAAATTTATAATTACAAATCCAGATATAAAATTATGGTTCGATCTCTTAATACCATTTAAAACATCAAAGAATTTTAAAGAAAAAATCCAAGAAAAAATACTCATTAATTGGGAATCCAAAAACTTTATTTACTGGTTTCAATTCTTAAATAATCACAGTACTTTAACCACCCAACAAGTAATAAATGAGTTTAGTATATCTGAAATAGACAGAACAGAACTTCAAAAAATACTACAATATGCAAGTGATTTATGTAGAATTATTAATGGTTCAAGCTTTAATACTATACCTAAGTTCATAAAATATATGCAAGAATCGATTTATGTAAATCATAATAAGCTAATTTCTATATCTAAATTGTACAAAATTTTAATAGTGTATAAAACCAAAATAGGTCAAAATGTTGTGAACATTTTAACAAAGGACTTGACAATAAATCTATCATCTGAAGGTATAAATGACCTTTTGTTGTCAGTTAAGCTAACATCAAACTTCCAGATATGGAAAATCTTCACATGGAAATTTTTACATAGAGCCTTTTATACACCATATAAAATAGCCAAATTTGACCCTGCCCAAAAGCCCACATGCTGGAGATGTACTGTAAACTGTAAGGCAGATTGGATACATATATTTTATGATTGCATTAAAAAATTCTGGGAAGATATTAATAGATTTCTTCAAGCCATTTATAATGATAAATTTGTTCTAACAAAATCTTTAATTTTTTGGAATGTAGATGACTCAGTAACTATGAGTAAAAGTGATCAATATATTTTATGGTCTATTCTGGCTGTATCCAGAAAATGTATAACAAGAAAATGGAAATCCACTGTTCCTCCAAGTTATGAAGACTTCATATCTCTACTAAAGGAATCTGCACAGAAAGAAATAAAAGTCAAAGAAGAAAGAATTTTTCCCAGACGTTGGACAGACAATCCTTGGAATAAAATCTTAATACTTATAAACACATTACAAAAGGACAGAATTTCTTTTACATGAAATTGAAATGTCATAAACTAAGATGAACTTATGTAAATGTATGCCAGTAAAGGTTATACTAGTTCTATGAGATTATTCCTCTTTATAACCTTATTGGTTAATCTTTTTCATTGGACCACTTGTAAATATTGTACATATTGTTATAGTTATTAACTATTTTCTTTTATTTTGAATTGTAATTTAAAATTTACTGTATCATAATTTGTCTACAAACAAAAAAAAAAATAAAAATTATTTAGCAAAAAAAAAAAAAAGCAGTAGACAATCCGTTATATAAAAACTCCATCACCCAAACTTGGAAAAAACTTCCTAGAGACATATGCTCCACCATTCACCCATGCAACTTTAAAGAATTATTAAAACTCCATCTACTTAACTCCAAAATCTGTCCCTGTCAGGACCCAACCTAACCCCTCTCTCCCCTTCTTGGGTATGCCTCTTAGTACCCCCTCTCTACAAAGTATTCCCCCTATTTGAGGGTACTTATTTTCTACTTAATACTCAAATCTGATTGGAACAAACTCTTTTTGTAAATATGTAAATAAATCATAATCCTGATAACATGAGATCGACATAACTACGAGTGTTTAAATTTATCTTTTTATTTTTGTCTCTTAAATACTATTGTATAATTTCAATTTTTGATCACATGTTAATTGCATGTTAAGGTATATGTTACCAGTTTTACTGTCTTCAAAATGTCTGTATTTCTGAAATATTTTTTCAATTCCTGTTCACATGTTAATGTATATATTATCACTTCTCAGTATATATAATCTCTGTTTTTCTTGGAGCTTTTCTCCTCAGGTCTCCACTGAAAATGGGCCACAAGCCCAACTTGACCAACCCGGTTAACAAATGTCAATAAATAAGTAAAAAGAAATAAACTGCATGCAGAGTTCCCGAGGGGGGGTTTCTCACATTCCATGAGCTCTGTCTACAGAGATGCATTGTGCAAGAGTTCTGTGGACCTTATCTGGGGAGTTCTGTGGTGACTGCCTGAGAATCTTACTGGGGACTGTGTGGAGAAATTTGTGGGTTGGTGAAATTAATGCAGAATGGTAACAAGAGCCATGTAAAAGGCTTCCATGTCTGAGATTTGCATTGGTTGCAAAACATCTGATGAGAACTCAGTGAATGGGCAAGTGGCTTCCAGCTGGATCTGTAGTGCAGATGTGGTTTTAAATAATTTCAAGAATGAAAATTAGCAGAGATATAAACAACTGCTTCAGCTATTAAGTCATTGTGTGACAACAAATGTTATAAACTAGACAACAATGTGGAGGACAGGTCTTGAAAATGTAGTATGTGACCCCTACCTCTTCGGGTATGTATTGTACTTGGCATATTTCTAGCAAGGGGGGTATAAAAAACAGCTATAATAGAGGATAAGTAGCACATACTTTTTTATTGCAGAGGGTGGTGTCATTTGAAGCAGCCATCTTAAGCAGATCATGGATGGTAAATATGACAGAATTGTATACTGACATTGCAACAGTATCCCTTTTCTCTCTGTGAAATACACTGCATCCATATTCACAAACCTTCAGCACCCTTTTCAAACAAAAACTGAAAAAAGCTACAATATAAAATAGTGAGATTTGTAACTTACCTCCACTATTTGATACCTCACCCTAATCCCCTCTGACCAGTCCTTTACAATAATCATTAATGTGAAACTTAGTATAGGAGTATGCATTTAGAAAAACTAAAAAAAAAAAAAAAAAAAACAAAGCAATGACTCCATAGTCACAGTCTACTGAAAGGTAAAACAAATCATTAAAACTGTGAAGAAACAGTGTGAAGAAAATCAAGCTGATATGAAACAACAGCACACTTTATTTGTAAAATAGCAAATAGGTAAGTACTTTTGTCTCATTCACATATATAGACAGACTTCATCAGCTCTGTTTTATACATCTCGTATATTAAACACAATAATTGTCACATGACTGTAGTCATGTGACCCACCTTAAGTAAACTTAAAAAAAAATTCATTTACAGTATCATTTAATCCACAACCTTTACATGGATTTAATAAAATTGTCATTTATATTTATATTCCAGCTCATCATTCCTGTTACTGTTGCTGAAATTACTAGGGACATGATCCAATACAGAAAATGAAAACTTCTTAAAATTTGAACATTTGGTGGAATGTTTGCATAAAACATTTAACTTATCTTCATGCTTTATAGTATACACATGTTCATATACATTGCTTTTTACTTTCATGATTGTTTTATCAATAAAAGTTTCACATGATACAAATTTCTATGTACTATACAGTCAGGTAGTCATGAAGCATATCCATGGTAGAATAGTTTCTTGTGGTATTTGAAATTGACTACTTTTTTAATATCAGAAAATTTAAAATTACTCAAAAGGAATAAAATATACTGGATTTTCTGATCATGTAGCTGTTTGGATAAAAGTTCATGAAAATGAGGAATATATTAAAACAGGAAAAGAAATAAAAAGAATAAGTGAAAAATATTTAGATACAGAAGAAAGAATAAAGCTTACAGAATTATGGAAACAGCATATTAGTATGACAACTTTCAATGAAAATTGGACTATTTGGTGGATACAATTTAATGTGTAGAAGAGGAAAAGAAAAATGGAATACAAAAAAAGAACTTTTTAATGGTTTAGCAAAAAACTATAAATTATATAAAAGAGAAATATATAAAAGAAAATGTGTTATATACGCAAAAATCTTGCTTACAAGGGAAAAGGTGAAGTTGAACCACATTTATGTAAAATAAAGAAAAATAAGAGAATAAAAAATAATGGGAAACAAGAAGCAAGAAGAAGAAATGTAAGAAGTAATTAAACATTATAATAGATTTAAATAACAAGAAAGAAATGTGCATCGTAATAGATTTAAATAGCAAAAGAGAGATGTGCATAGAACAAATTTATAATGGTCAGAGGTTTAATAAAGATAACAATGAATATTTAGAGAAATAAATATAAATGAGTTGAATGAGACTATGAAAGACATCAATGTAAATTTAGCCACCGGAATAGATGGGATTGAATATAATATGTATAAAGAAATGGAAGACTGGCAAAAATGGTATTTATGCAAGTTATGAATGAATGGATTAAAACAGAGTTAAGTACAAGGAAATGTGTATGGGAGAAAGGTGATAAAGATGAGATAAAAAACTGGAGGCCTATAACATTAAATACAGATTATAAAATGTTCATGAGAATAGCTAAAAGAATACAATATAAAATGGAAAGCTTATGTGATCAAAATTTGTATGGAAGAAAAGCAAAAGGAAGTCAGGAATTGTTGTGGTTGATAGAAGTAATTGACATCAGTAAGTAAGCAGAAGTAAAAGTTATGATAGGGGATGTAAGTAAGGTATATGATAACATCCAATATGAAGCTTTATGGAGAATTTTGCAGACATAATGTGACAAAATATTACAAATTATTAAATCAATATATGAAAAAAAATGTAAAATTAAACCTTAATGGGTGGATTGGGGAAAATGAGAAAAGTGTGGAATAAAGTAAGGATATCCAGCCAGTAGTGTAATATTTTATTAGTTATGAATATAGTAGTTATATAAATAAATACAATGACAAGTAATGGAGTATATAAAATGATGGTGGTAAAATTCCAGTAATGCATACTTATGCTATGGATGGAAGAAATAAACCAATTTTAGTATTAATTTTTCATTTAAGTATAAATAAAAAGGAATAGTAAAGTATTTGGTTATGAAGGTATAATAGGAGGTGTAGAATTTAATGAAAACTGTGTAGATATATTGGAAAACAAATTTTCATGTAGAAAGTACATTTGATAAATGCCATAATATTGGGAAAATAGCTTATGTGGCAAATATTTACATGATACAAGGGAAGTATGAAAAAAAATAATATTTCCTTTTTATGGGGGTTGAGATTGAATCTTGTGAAGAGGAATTTTATATATAAAAGAACAGGGGGCTGGGATTGATAAACCCAATTGAATTTGTAGTATCTTTAAATATATATAAAATTTCAAAAGGAGTTATGAAAGATGGTAAAAATTTAGTAGAAACAATATATGGTAAATACAAGGAAATTTGGGAAGAAACTGAAAAGAAAAGAAGTGTTATGAAGAAACGAAAGAATTTCATAATAAAATTCTGTTACGGAAGCTAAAGAATGTAATAGAAAAAAACAGGAGATAATTGTTGATTCACTAAAAGAATTAGAAATAAGAAAAAGCAAAAATGTATAAAAAATGAAAGAATGTAATGATTTTTTTGTGGAGGCTGTCCAGAAGCCAATTACCAGTAAAAACAAATATGGCATACAAAACTGCAGAGCATGTTTTTTGAAATGTGAAAGAATTCAAGAGTTATGGAAAGTATGTAAACATGATTTGGTTAAAAATTATTTAAAATTTGAAATGGTAAATACGGACATGATAGACTATGGTTATTATGGAACATCAACAAAAGGTAAAGAAAATAGACAGTTATATTTTATGAAATATGGACAATATGGAATGAAATACTTAAGATCAAATACAATGGAAAATGGATTTTAAAAATATTGTAGAAAATATGGTTTTGGTTGCAGGTTAAAGGTTGGTGCAATACTTAAAAAAGGAATTGGTGTACTAATATTATTAATGTAAATCATTTAAATATGTATATTATATGAAATATATGAATATTTACAAATACAAACCCATACTCTCTGAAGAAATCTTCATAATATGATTACTAGGTGGCACCAGAGAGCTGTTACTGGTGATCATGGAATCTAAGCTGCAGGCTGAAAGTGGAGATAAGCTGGAGAAAGAAAATAGAATATGCAATTCAGAAGGGAAAAAGAAGTTTTGTAGGTGAGTATCATGGCATCATGAGGTCTGGATGACTCTTAAAATATGATTGAAGAAGTAGAACCAGAAGAATTGGAGACGATGCAGCAGACTGTGGTAATGGACAAAATATTTGGCAGAGGAAATGACAAAAAGACAGAAATATTCTGTAAATGATGCTATGGATACAGAAGGGGGGGCACCTCTGGCCAGTAGAGTAAGGCCATACTCTATGTTGGGCTGTAGAAAAATGGAGCAGAGAGCAGTAAAGAGGCAGACTGACAGCTGTGCTTCTATAGTAAAAACGTATGCAGCAACAGTTACAGGTTCCAGTGAAAAATTGCAGAAAGAAAAATATATGCAGGTGGAGAGGAGAGACTGGAGCTGTTAAGAGCTGAAGGAAAAGGCCTGTGTGGAGAGTAAAAAAGTATGAAGAGCAAATAAAAGGGTACTGTGTTTTAGACAAAGTTGTTATGCCCTTAGGACTCAATTTGTCTGATGTTAGGGATTGAATACATATAGGAAGTGAATGTTTTGTGAAATAATTTGAGACATTTGAATTAGCAGAAAAATGTTAATGAATGTGAAAGTAGTACTATATCTCCTTGTAAGTACTATGTTTATCAAAATTTAAATGTATAGTTAAAAGAAAACTGTTATTACAATTTAGAACACCTGGGATTAAAAAAATGGATTGGTTTTACGTCAGGAAGTGTGTGATATTAAAAGAAGTTGTGGATGACAGGAAAGTATGGGTGGGGGGCTATGTAACTTTAAAAACAGAAAACAAGTTGCAGCATGCACCTAATGTGATAGGTATATGTGGCATAAGTATTGGGGAGAGCCAAAAGCATTTTATTTCTGTGGGGTTAATTACTTTAAATCCAGGACTTAACAAAAAGGTTTGGGAAATTTGGACATTCCAAAAACAAACTGGAAACCATATTGTAGGAAATGTAAAAGTGAGCAACATTTTGGTTTGATTGCCCTCCAAAGGATGAAAAAAAAGGCAAACTGGAGGAAAATGAGGGGAAAATGAGTTTTACACAAGAAAAGGTGGAAGAGAATGATGAAAGGAAGGGGTGAGGGTGGGAGTGAGAACTACAGAGAAATAACATAGAAAGATGCACCAGATGAAGTCTAGAAAATAATAAATGAAAAACATTTACAGAGATGGAAGACAGGTTTGGGGTATTAGAAACAGGGAAGAAGTGGGAGCTATGAGCCTGAATCAGACAAAAAGGTAGAATGTTTTATCATAGGAAGGGTGAGGAGGAGAAAAAAGGAGGCTGAAAGATGAAGTGGAAAAAATGACAAAGGGAAAAGGTTAATATAAGCAAATCATCACTAAATGTGAATAGCATGAAAAGTAATTTTTGAAGAATGACTGCGTTTAAATTGTGTGAAAAGATAAATGCAATGATTTTTACTTGTTATAAGATGTACAGATAAAAGAAGATGGTGGAATTTGAGATGGTATGGAAAAGAAAATGTTTGTGGACTATAGGGAGTGACACATTTTCAGGTTTTTCAATATTATTAAAAATGGAGATTACAATATTAGATATAATTGTGGTGGTGGTAAGGAAGGTTTTAGTGTGATGTAAGAGAGTGGTAAGGTGTTTAGAATAGTAGAAGTGCATTAAAAGAAAACATATTTAAGGAAATTCAAATGTATGTAATAGTAACTATTTCTATGATGGAATTGGGTGACATTCTAATTTAAGGAAGGAGAAATGGAAAAAAGCACAAGGTGCAAAAAAACAGAGAGATTGGACTTGATAGGTTAAACATATGTAAAGGGAGCAAATATAAGATGGGTTTACTTAAAACAGATTGATAACATATTCTTTACAGATGACAAAAAATAAAAGATGGAATTAGGGAAGCAAAGTGTTCAGATCATGAGGTGGTATGTGCAATAGGAATTAATGAAATACAATACAAGGAAAGCAGTTAAAAAGACTGACAAGTAGGAATGGAATGTATTAAGAGGGCAATTGTGGGAAGGTCATAAGCGTTGAAACCATTTAATGGCAGTTTGACACCCTTATTCCATGGCAAAAATGCAGAAAAAGGGGTTGTGGATGGATAGGCAAAGTGGTGGATGGTGTATAAATGTTTAAAAAGCAAAGTTATTACTAGAGAGAGAGAACAGAAGGGAAAATGACAAGCAAGAAATTTGTAAAATAGTGGAGAAAGGGGCAGGTGCAAGTCTTGAAGAAATTATATAAATATAATAATGAAAAGGGAAAAAGAATGATATTTTGACAAAAGTGGTATCTGAAAGAGAGAAAACAAGTTTCCACATTTTAGGTAAGAAATTGACAAATGAGAGAAAAATGAATGTGTTGAATGAAAAGGGGCAGTTAAAATTCAAACACAAGGAAATTATGGGTACAGTTGAGAGGTATATGTAAAATATGTATGAGAAAAAGAATGCAACAGGGAGAGTAGGGAGAGTAAATAAATTGATAAGGGAGGTAGTGGAAGAAATGGAAAGAATAGAGAGGAAAAGTGTTAGAGGATGCTATAAAGGAAGGTAAAGAATAATCCACACCAGGTCGAGATGGATTAGGGTACAGGTTTTTTATAGAGTCAGATTATGAAATGGATATTTTTCTGGAATATTGAATAAATGCATGGAGGAATATAATAAAGAGATTTGTAAGGGGATTATAAGATTTAAAAGGGGGAAAGGGAAGAAATAAACTGGAGACCAAATATCTTAGGAAATACTGACTATATAATATTTATGAAGATTATTCAGAAATAAATTATGGCTGTCGTGAAAGGAGAACTGGATGAAAGATTATATTTGACTAAAGGGAAAGAGCAAATGAAATGCTGATGGTTGAAGTAGTTGAGTATATAGATTAGGAGAAGGAAAAGTAACAGTATGTGATGTGGTCAAGGCATTTGATAGTATTGATCATGGGAAAATGAAGATTTTAAAATATGAGGTAGGAAAAGATAAGGATAGACATGAGAATTTATGAAAATATGTGTGTCTGATGGTGAATGTATGGGTAGTTTAAAAGATAAGGCAAGGGAAGACATGTAAAGCAGGGTTATTAATTGTGCACACAGCTGTTTGAGATGTTAATGAATGCACTTATACAAACATGTTGATCAGGATTAGAGGATGGCAGATGGAAAACTAAGGAAGTGGTGAAGTTGCCAATAATGTTACTCTAACGAAATAACAGATGCCTGATGTAACAGCCTGGAACCAAATACCACTGCTCGAACAGAAGGATGTTAAAAAGTTAAGAATTTATTTTCAAAAATCTCACAGAGCTCCAATAGATAACTCAGGTTTAGCACTTTCATCTGCTAGTAGGCAAACTTCTTCAGAACCAATTAAACAATAATGATTTTCTCTTTTAAAAACTATTTGGCGCCAAAAAAATGTTATCCTTTTAAAGAGCCATAAGCACAACCACAACACACAATATTTGCAGTAAAATAATCATGATTAAACAATCATCATAAAAAAGCTTAAAAAATGACTATACAAAATCCATAATATGCTTGTAAAAATAAATGTAAAATTAAATGCATAAATTAAATACATAATTTATAAGCATGATGCTAATAAAAACTAATGACTAATGAAAACTAATGTTCGAGCAGTGGTATTTGGTTCCAGCCTGTTACATCAGGCATCTGTTATTTCGTTGCAATAATGTTACTCTGTCCAGATGATTGTTTTAGTAGTTAAGAACTTAGGATGAAAGACAATTTATGGAACACAGCAAATTTTTGGTCCAGTAGGATTACAATTTTATAAATCAAAAAGTAAGGGGTTTCAAGATGTGATAAAAATGGCAGGAATTTATTTTACCAGTAATGAAACTGATGTTCTAGGGGTTATGTTTGGAAAGGAACACGTAGTAATAGAATAATAGAGAGAAGTTAAACAAAAGCTGACAGATTGGTGCTGGGTGTTTCATAGACACACGAAAAACATATATTTTAGGAAAGCTACAATATTTAGGTAGTATTTACATGTTTCCAAGCTGCATGGAAACTGAATTGTTGGGTAACGTTTTTTATGGGGAACAAGGTTGAATCCAGTCAAAAGATGAGAAATTTATAATGTACAAGAGAAGGGTGTCTTGTATTTAAAAATCTAGTTTTCTTAAGGTCAATAAATTTGTTTTGGTTGTTAAAAACAGGGTCTGAAAAAAGGAATAGCAGAAAATATGTTATTTAACAATATAAATGTGTGTAGATGGGTGGGGTAAGAAAAAGGAAAAGAGAAACAAGTTTTAGAAAAGGAATATGAAAGTAAAATAAAGGTATGGAAAACTGATGCAAGTGAAGCAGAAATGGGAAGAGAATGGTATAAAAATGGATGAAGGTGAACCTTTGTATTTATCCTTGAGGGGGACTGAGGGTGAATACAAGGAAGCAGTAAGGAAAAGGCAAGAACGGTTTGAATCCTTTTTGAAGCCAGTGATTTTCTGTGACATTTATTGTCAGTTAAATGTACCAGTGGTGGCTGCTGGCTTTAAATCAAAGGGGGGGGACTGCAGGAGACATCTGACTGGGTGGGGCCAATGGGAAGGGGTGGGGTCAATGAGAAAGGGGTGGGGCTATGCTACAAAGACACAAAAACTGGGACTTTAAATAGGCTGCCCTGGGTGCCACACCATCATTATGACAGTCCAATCAAGACAAAATGAAGTGTAGAAGAAAAAACTATTTCAGTGCATTGGCTACATGACATCTTACTTAATATCTAGATGGAAACAAAAGGTTGCAAGGCATGAAAAAATAAATTACTTTTTAAATACATTACTGGAATGCCAGTCAAAATCAAGTATAAAAAAACAAGCAGCACTCAACTGAAACCACTTCTCCTTGCACTGCAGTTCTAATTATAGTTTATATTCAGCTTTATAAAAGTACAAAGTAACATGCTGAAAGTAGCAATCTCTGTGATACCCCTACTTGTAAAAAAGTTTCTTATCCAAAAAAGACCTGCTGCCTGACAACTATTTGTTTCATGGAAAAACATGATCAAAGTAAAAAATGAACAGCAAACAAGAAACAAGCTCAAGATAAATTGCTTAAAAGAATTACTGTTCAGGTTATGGACCACACATGATAGATTGCCATTCTATTTAGTTTACGGGTAAAGCCTGCAAAGATGATTGCAAGTCTCCAACAAATGTAATGAGCTTCTGAAATTACGAAAATCCCTGTCCTATGCATTTTAATACCCAAGGCTTATACACTATCTAGTTATGTAAATATTCTCTGCATGACAACAACAAAAAGGCTTTCAGTGTTGGTAATTCTTTAGCAGTATGCTTATTAAAGCTTACTTGCATCTTACAGTCTCAGACAAGCTTACCTGATGTTCATTAAAGTATTGCTACTTAAACACAGAGCAATAGGCACTGCAACAACATGTATTTTCTGAATAAGAAGAAGCATAAATCAATAATATAAAAATATGACAGAAAAACAGAACATTCTGCAAAATCAAGGACAGATGAAAAGCACTGTAGTACTTGTGTCTACCTTGGATGGGGGACACTCTGCACACCTAACATTGCATAACTGCTCCTTGCCTTGCTTCGACACATCCAGAGTCATTACGTGGAGGAGTGGGGTGCAACAAATATGTCACAATTTGAAATGTCTCTGGCTGATGGTGATGGCTCTGACACATTTGTCATACCTCTCAACCTCAGAGCAAGAAATCTGGACAAAGCCATAAATAGAAGTTGGACAAAGACCCAAAAATTAGGACAATTTTGAAATATTGCTCTTATAAACTTAGAAAGATAATTAGGTCTTGCATTAGTATGAATTTTCTGAAGGGTATGAAATCTGAAACTCAAATGTCTGTCATTATTTTCTAAATTCAATCTTTAATTTAGATTTGCCACTAATTTGCCAGAAAACCACAATTTTATGAAAAATGGACCAAAAATGTGATGCAAAAATATAAAATAGCCACACAATACAGCTGGGGACCTGACAAAGAAGGGACACTTTTTAATATTAGTACTATTAACTTGAGCAGCTGATAAATAAGATAATCTGCATGCATTTCTGAAATTAAAAGTAATCTATAACTCTGATCATTCAAATTATTTATTAATTGTAAAACCTCCACGTTTTCTTCCAAATTAGCCATTTTGCAGGGGATTATTAGGGGAAGAGCAACATTTTGAGCCAAAATCGGGGACAGTTGAGAAGTTTGGATATACCTAATTCTGTAAAGTGATTTATTTGGGCATACCTCTTAACACAGGAAATTTGGACAAGGCCAAATATATTGGGGGAACATACAAACAGTACTAAAAATTGCTATTTTATAAACTTAGACAGTTGACAAAAATAACAGGTCTTGCATGCATTTTTCTGAAGGGTAGAAATTCTGAAACTCAATGTCTGTCATTATTTAGTGACTTCATCCCTAAATGATTTGTCAGAAAACCACAAAGGTTATGAGGAACAAACCAAAAATAAAGAAGCAAAATTCTATTCATTCTGAAAATCTGGACAGTTGAGAGGTATAGTTCAGCTGGGGCTGTGTGATCCCCCCTCACAAAATCATGGTCGAATGGGGCCTTCCCCCTGCAGCTATTCTAATGTCCCATAACTTGGCTATTTCACCCCATTTACCATAAACACTTTGACATGCATACTGCTTTACTTCTACAATGATTTGGATTCCATTTAAAAGTTTTATTTCACATTTTACAGGACAAACACTAATAGACATCTGCTAAACAAAGCAATGCAGACTCACAATGAAAATAGACTTAGCAGTAAAACTTATCTGCCCTTGAAACTCACATTCATTGAAACAGCATTGAAACTCACATTCAAATAAAATACATCTGGCCAGTGGCAGATAAAGATTAACTTTGAGCTGTTTTCAAATCATAGGCCCCCTGCACTGGAAACATACATGTGTTCTTTACTACAACTTCCTGATTGTATTAAATTATGTTCCTTGTATAATACAGTACAGTTGATAGAAGGCATTTTAAATTTATTGTTTTGAACATTTTTCTAGTAAACAATGAAACAAAATGCATGCACCAATAAGGACAAAACTCCCCAGTTCAGAACATTTTCATCATACAAATCTACTCAAACTTCTACAGTCCACTAGTATCAGTAAATATATACAATATCTGCAGAAGTAAAAGTCATCTAAATAATTCCACATTAAAGAGATCTGTAGCTAATGAAGAGGTTGCTGCTAACACACAACTTTATATTTCATTGTTTCATGTACAAATAAAGTGCCTGTTGCCCTTGAGGAATAAATTGCCTATGTTACATAAAAAAATGATAAGCTGGTAATATTGCAATAGGGAATGGATGGCAAACTGATAACAGTTTAATCATTACTAGGTATCTCCACCAAAGAGGACATTCTCAGGACTGCAGCATCCACCCCCTTTAAAAGTACAGCATCAGCAATGCATCTATATACTGGGGTAGTAGAACCCACAGCCTTCTGCATCAAAAGCAAGCACACTACCTGTTTTGCTATTAACAGCGCAAGCAGGCTCAGCATAAGCAGCACTAAACTTCTCTTCAAGCTCTCAGCTCCTTGTAAAATCCACTCGACACTCAACTGTATCTCTCAACTTTGAAGCACAAGAAATCTGGAAAAAGCCAACATTTGTTGGGGGGAAACAAAAGCCCAAAAGCTAGGAGCACATTAAACATTGCTTGTATAATCTTGGAAAGTTGCTAGAATAAAATGCTGTGTTACTACCATGCATTTCTCTGCCAAGTCTCGAACCCAAGACCCTGTGCACTACAGTCAGAACAACATACCCACTATGCCAAATCAGCTGTTTCTTGAAAGACACGTAGACTGAAACTTAAATGGCTATCATTTAGTGAGTTCAGTTCTCACCATAACTCTCAATTTCTTAGCACAAAACATCTAGACAAAGCCAATAATAGGGGAATACAGCCACCCAAACATATTCAGTGAATTCAGTTCTCACAGTAGCTATCAACCTGCTAGCACAAAAAACATGGACAAAGCCAACAATGATCTTATAAACAGAAAATTGATAGAATAAAAGGTTTTGCGTTACAATGTACTTTCCGATGAATATGAAGTCTGAAATTTAAATGGCTGTCATTATTTTCCAGAAAACCAGATTTTATGAGGAACAGACCAGAAATATGAAGCAAATATTTCACAAGTGGTGGTAGGTGGGGAATTCAAGCTCTTGCTACCTACTCCCAAGGTACAGGGTTTGAGTCTAGCCACCACCAGGTATACTTCCTGAGTTCTTCTAGTCACTGGGTGTGTTTTACACACGGCCTACTTGAGCTTAATTCCCTTCCTGTAGCTAAATTCCACTTTCATCCTACCATGTTTCAAAAGCCCCGTGAGACAGCAGCAAAGTCCTTGTCCCCGCGAGAGCAAGGTGCAGCCTGCAGACATTGCAGTCCGATCCCCTTCCAGTGGACTTTTGGGATCTCTGTACTGAGAATGGCTTTCTTCCTTTCTGGACTGGTTCACCAGCAGTCTGTAATCCTATGCATGATGTTCCGGGAATGCCAATCACTCACGCATGGAAGTCCAGGACTTGCATTTGTTTTCTTATTTATTTTATTTTCGTTTCATTTTTTTTTCTTTCAAATTTGTTTTATTTTTTGGGGGGCTGCAGTCCAGAGGCATGAGCCACCCTTGGTAACTGCCAAGTGCTTGTTATATTGTCTAGTAACTGTTCTTCTGCCAAAGGGATTTATAGTTGTTTTTCTTTTCCTTCGTATGTTTTTTTTTCTGATAAAGGGATCATCAGTTAATTTTATCTTCCATTTTATCACCTTTGTTTTTTTATATTCTTTCATCTAAAAGTTTGCTTATACTACTGCACCAAACACACTAGGTAAACTTTGTAAAAAACAAAAAGCGATCTGGAACTCAATAAGAGAAGGCTCAACTATTAAAATAATTTAATATTTCCACAAATGAAATTAGCGCTTTCGGCGGGTAAAATAACCCACCTTCCTCAGAACTGGAAGCTTATACTACCATTAAAAATGCAATAATTCATCACTCCAGATTTCTCTGATGTACATGGTGGCCTGTAACAAACCCATCTCCATATTCTTCTGACACAGGCAATAACATTCTTGCACAAAAAAAAATCATGTTCCGTACTCTGCCTTAATATTAGCATCAAACTTAAAAAGTTGGAAAAACATAATGATTGATTTTTCACATGAGGTACTGGAGTTCCACAGCTAATGCTTTCACTTAGCCTGTCATCACTAAAGGTTTCCTTATTGTGAACATATTATCCCATTTTACAGCACCTTGAAGCTAATATTAAGAGTCAACCCAAATCTCTGCATGCATTTCCATGGGAAGATGTGTGCAGAATTCCGTGACAGATGTGTTTCACATTCCAGTAGTCTGTGAAGTGAATTTCACTGGGTCAGTGTAAACATTTGCCTAGAAGTGCAATAAATCATAATAATAATAATAACAATAATAATAATAATAATCAGCTACTACTACTACACACCTGCCAACCAAAAAAAGCAGTAGACAAACCCTTATATAAAAACTCCATCACCCAAACTTGGAAAAAACTTCCTAGAGACATATGCTCCACCATTCACCCATGCAACTTTAAAGAAGAATTAAAACTCCATCTACTTAACTCCAAAATCTGTCCCTGTCAGGACCCAACCTAACCCTTCTCTCCCCTTCTTGGGTATGCCTCTTAGTACCCCCCCTCTCTACAAAGTATTCCCCCTATTTGAGGGTACTTATTTTCTACTTAATATTCAAATCTGATTGGAACAAACTCTTTTTGTAAATATGTAAATAAATCATAACCCTGATAACATGAGATCGACATAACTACGAGTGTTTAAATTTATCTTTTTATTTTTGTCTCTTAAATACTATTGTATAATTTCAATTTTTGATCACATGTTAATTGCATGTTAAGGTATATGTTACCAGTTTTGCTGTCTTCAAAATGTCTGTATTTCTGAAATATTTTTTCAATTCCTGTTCACATGTTAATGTATATATTATCACTTCTCAGTATATATATAATCTCTGTTTTTCTTGGAGCTTTTCTCCTCAGGTCTCCACTGAAAATGGGCCACAAGTCCAACTTGACCAACCCGGTTAACAAATGTCAACAAATAAGTAAAAATAAATAAACTGCATGCAGAGTTCCCGAGGGGGGGGGGTCTCACATTCCATGAGCTCTCTCTACAGAGATGCAATGTGCAGGAGTTCTGTGGACCTTATCTGGGGAGTTCTGTGGTGACTGCCTGAGAATCTTACTGGGGACTGTGTGGAGAAATTTGTGGGTTGGTGAAATTAATGCAGAATGGTAACAAGAGCCATGTAAAAGGCTTCGATGTCTGAGATTTGCATTGGTTGCAAAACATCTGATGAGAACTCAGTGATTGGGCAAGTGGCTTCCAGCTGGATCTGTAGTACAGATGTGATTTTAAATAATTTCAAGAATGAAAATTAGCAGAAATATAAACAACTGCTTCAGCTATTAAGTCATTGTGTGATAACAAATGTTATAAACTAGACAAAAATGTGGAGGACAGGTCTTGAAAATGTAGTATGTGACCCCTACCTCTTTGGGTATGTATTGTACTGGGCATATTTCTAGCAAGGGGGGTATAAAAAACAGCTATAATAGAAGGTAAGTAGCACATACTTTTTTATTGCAGAGGGTGGTGTCATTTGAAGCAGCCATCTTAAGCAGATCATGGATGCTAAATATGACAGAATTGTAAACTGACATTGCAACAGTATCCCTTTTCTCTCTGTGAAATACACTGCATCCATATTCACAAACCTTCAGCACCCTTTTCAAACAAAAACTGAAAAAAGCTACAATATAAAATAGTGAGATTTGTAGCTTACCTCCACTATTTGTACCTCACCCTAATTCCCTCTGACCAGTCCTTTACAATAATCATTAATGTGAAACTCAGTACAGCAGTATGCATTTAGAAAAACTAAAAAAAAAAAAAAACAAAGCAATGACTCCATAGTCACAGTCTAATGAAAGGTAAAACAAATCATTAAAACTGTGAAGAAACTGTGAAGAAAATCAAGCTGATATGAAACAACAGCACACTTTATTTGTAAAATAGCAAATAGGTAAGTACTTTTGTCTCATTCACATATATAGACAACAGACTTCATCAGCTGTTTTATACATCTCGTATATTAAACACAATAATTGTCACATGACTGTAGTCATGTGACCCACCTTAAGTAAACTTAAAAAAAATCATTTACATTATCATTTAATCCACAACCTTTACATGGATTTAATAAAATTGTCATTTATATTTATATTCCAGCTCATCATTCCTGTTACTGTTGCTGAAATTACTAGGGACATGATCCAATACAGAAAATGAAAACATCTTAAAATTTGAACATTTGGTGGAATGTTTGCATAAAACATTTAACTTATCTTCATGCTTTATAGTATACACATGTTCATATACCTTACTTTTTACTTTCATGATTGTTTTATCAATAAATATTTCACATGATACAAATTTCTATGTACTATACAGTCAGGTAGACATGAAGCATATCCATGGTAGGATAGTTTCTTGTGGTATTAGAATAACACATGCCTGTGCCCTCATGAATAAAGCTGTACATAGCACAAACCAAACACTTTAAAGTCCCCTTTCTGCTACTTAAGGTAGTAAAATCCACTTCTTTTGTCTCAGAAATGTTTTTTTTTAATTAGTACCTATTTTTATTAATAAACCTAGGCATTCATGCACATTCTCATAAAATTCTACAGTCGTAATTTTTTAATTATCAGTAATATTTTAATGCATCCACTGTCTAAAGAAAATGTAATATTCATAGCTATGTTCCACTGTACACTGTCAACTGACAACCCAGATGTTAACTTTTGCATTAAGAGATTTCTTTACAAGCTCTTTCTTATATCTCCTAAGTGTAAACCTTCCAATTAATTGACGATAAACTTCTACATGTATAACACCATCAGTTGTTAAAATTTTAACTGTAGTAAACATGCTCCTTGCCATATTACTTTTCACATATTGTGGGTGCATACGTCTAAAATGCAGTAATGAGTTACTGGCTATTTAACTTTAAGCCACACCTCACTGACCTGAGCCACTTCCACAGAACTTTCACCCAACAGACACCATTAATAGCCTAATTATAATATATTTATACTTTTCTAAAACATGATCCCCTTCACCTCTTACTATTTACACCACCACATCTCACTGTTTACATCTGCTGCTCAGACTTTCTAATACTCCTCACTCAGGACTTACTGTGTCATAGCTAAGACGTATTTACCTGACATGTTTGTAATCATGTACACAGCACAGCCTGTCACTGTGTAATTTGATTGTTGTAGCTGGCTCTTTACTGAATTTTCCTGATTATATATTATTAGCTTCATCATCACCCTGTTTGAATATCAGTGGCTTACCTGCCTATTTAGGCTGCACCGGCGGTTCGGCAGCTTAAAGGTGAGTAATGTTGCAGTGAGTTTCTCTGCATTGTATTATACTGTGTGAGCTGGCGGTGCTTTTTTTGTTGATTTTTCCCTTTACTTCATTGTATTCTGAGGGAGCTTGTCCCTTAAAAAATGTTTTTTTTTTTTGCATTTTATTTAGGCTTTTCAGCTTATCATATTCAGTATTTAATTTTTGATAAATGGTGAGACAAAAAAATTATTATCAACATCCTGTAGACCAACCATCGTTAGTTATCTCTGAGCTTGACTATTAGCATCCTCTTCTATCTTAGTTTTTGTTAAAACTTTTATAGGACATTGTTTGCTACCTTCTCTGCCATGTTACATAATTTCTGTATTATACTGCTTAGGAGCTTTTCTTCCCAAGCATCCACTGAAAATATATTATTACAACTTAGTCAGACTTTCTCAGTCAACATATGAAAATAAATACAGTTTGCGGAACATTCTTGATTTGGCCTCATATTTGCAACCTGTCCCTCATAAAATTGTTGATTTTCTGGTATATTACTGGGCAGTACTGTCAGTCAATATTACCAAACGTTAGAGTTTCATGTTGTTGGTCAGAAAATGCATATTGAACCATTCTTGTTGTCCTATTAACTATTTTTTAAGGGAAATTAGAAGTGTATATATATATATATATATATATATATATATATATATATACATATATCAACTCGACACCGTAAAACTCCATTGCCAGTCATGAGCGGACAGATGATCCACTGTAGCAACCCCTAACTGGGAGAAAGCCGAAAGAAGAAGATATATATTTATATATATATATATATATATATATATATATATATATATATATATATATATATATATATATATATATATATAGGCCCCGGGATTCATGAAGCTCGACGCAAGGCCGGTGTAAGGCTTGCGCCGGCAGTGCAGTGAATAATCGGCATAGCAGCGCCATATGCATAGTAATGAGTGCTCGCCGCAACCACAGACACGTGCGGAGGGCACGTGAGCGAGCCTAAGTAGGATGCGGCCGTAGGCGTGGCCAAGCCGGCAGGCGATGAGCAACCTAAAGTGCTGACTTCCACAGGCCGCCTGCAATAGTAACCGCACCAGCAAGGGTCCGTGGATAATGAAACGTACGCAGACTATGCAACATAGTACCCGTTCACACAAAACGGAGAACCAAACATTAACCCACGAAGTCCAAAGTGTACCCGTCCAAGGAACAAAGGATACGTGTAATACCGTGTCCGTCACGCAATGCACTGTCAGTGGGCATACCCAGTGAAGGTGTACCGCAGCATGTCAGCGTGCCGCACCTACATAGAAGTAGCTACATCGGCATGGTCATCAGCAGTAGTGAGAGTACACAGCCGGGTAGCCGTGTCGATATAACAACAAGAAGGAAACTAGATACCCTAAACACAGACAAACATGTGCATAGCAACATGTACTACACCCAGCAATGTGCCCGTCGCATACACATAGGACGGCGTATGCCTAAGCGTAATATCCAGAAGCAGAACCCATGCATGCAAATGTAATATACAACAGCCCCGTCATAGCATGTAACCCGCACCCATGTACGACCGTGCACCCAACCCAGCTAGCAGCCTTGCGCAGCTGCACACCTACACACAATGGGTATACCCAAAATGTAGTAAGAAGTATTGTCCTAGGCAGTGCCACGCGGGCAAATATGTACCCCACATGTTAACATCCCACCTCAGGTACAGATATCCAAATGGCCGCATGTGAATGTGTCAGCGGAATGTGTACATCCCGCATGTGGTATGGACCTGTCGAAACCCCATAGGCGTGCACACGCCACGGTGCCCATAACTGTGCACATCTGGACAAGGCAGTATGTTCAGCCACCGTACTGATGATTAGCTATGCAGACAGGTCAAACACAACACATATGGCGGAACATCTGCCCACCAAGCAGGACGCCACAACAGGGTGCTACAAGCACAGAAGGTGAAGGTGGGACATCACACATTGAGAATAGCGTTGCCGGATGGCCAAACACCCACGGCTAACGCAAAGGATGGAATACCATGTATATGCCTGGATGAATGGGTATGTCATAGCATGGGAATAGGCCAAGCTATCCACCATAGTAGCCATGTGTACCAGATACCAACAGCCAGTAACACGCAGTAGTAATGCAGGAAGGCATACACGACTGTGGGAATAGCACAGGACATATGGCACATGCCAAGTGTCGATGCATGACACAAATGTCCAGGATGGGGCTCCCTGCAAAGAGGAACATGTGCCAACCCCACCCCCCACAGATGTACAGGCAGTGAAAACACATCCCAAACACACACCAACACTACCGTCCATCCCACGCTAGCAACGGAGGCTGGTCAAAGACCACCATGACGTGTGCACAAACAGGGACACGTGTAACCGTTGCCCTAACAACCCCCCCAGGCCAAAGAATAATAGTATGGACATATGCATGTAACGCTGTGAAGGATGTGTGGTAGTCCTCAGTATCACAGAGGTAGGTACACAGATACACTGTAATCAACCGTGACGTATGTGCACTGTAGACAGCATACCTGCAGGTAATACATAGTTCAATCATGTGCCACAGAAATATACACATATAAATGAGGATAGGGGATAGACAAGTATGAATGGGACAAACTATGAACATAGGTTCATAGGTCCATAGGTACATAGTAGGCTATCTACCCAAGGGCAGCCATAACCCTAGGCCATAGTTATGTTTCCTTTGCCAACCCTCCAGTCTGGAGATAAAATGCCTATTATATTTCTGTACCTCTATCAAGCAGTGACAATTATGTAATCCCTGGGGTATATCTGCAATCCCCCATCCATTGGACAAGATCCCCCTCGAACAAGGCCAGCAAGGTTCTCTGCCTCACATGTACTGGGATGTTGTTCCACAGCATAGTGAGTGTCTGGGTGATGTATCTGTCCCTCCAACACATTCTATTAATGACCGTGTCAAGGTTCACGTCACCTGCCTCTGTGGTTCCGAGGGATGTAGATCCATTAGGTGAAGCATAGTCATCAAATATGGGTCGACATGGCCTCGTATGTCAGGCACAGGTCACCACTGAACAAGTGGTATGTGACGAAATGGAGCAGGAGTCCCTACAGTCGGGCAGCATAACACAAATACCTGACACCCTGCATCCGACTGACGATGAACCTATGGGGCCTTCCCAGCTGCTGCAGGTGTTGGGTCAGATACCTTCCGAACGGGGCAATGTACTCAATCATAGGTCTAATGAGTAATGAGTACAAGGAGACGATGACCTACCCTGATCTAGATGTGAATCCCTGCACGATCAGGTGGGCAATGTAGATGTTCTACCGAACCACATTAGCAACGTGTGTGTCGAACGAATGGTGACTGACAACCTGGGTCCCTAGATCCCTGGTAATTCCCTTGGTGCTCAGTGGACTGCCACCCATATGGCGGCTAGGGGTGACCTTGTTCTTCCCGATGGGTATGACTATGCATTACCCGGCATTTAGCTGTAGGCCATGTCCCTGGCAGCAGATATCCATATCTGTGAGGCCCCTTTGAAGGATATCTGTGTCAGATGTCCGTCCCACTATGGCACCCAGTTCGCAGTCATCTGCAAACAATGTCAGCCATAACCCCCCTGTGTTTGCTTGTACCTTGGAAATGTAGATGCAGAAAAAGAGTGGACCCAGGAAAGAGCCCCGTGGGACACCGCCTGTGACTGGCAGTGAGTCTGACATGGTGCCAGCAACTATGACCGTGTGGGTTGTGTCACCTAGCCAGTTTGCAACCCATCCTGCGATGTACGGGTTCACATCCAAGCCGATGGGTTTATCAATGATACCCGAGGGGGGTATTGTGTTGAAGGCCTTTGCCAGGTCGAGGTAGGCTGTATGGACTGCCTGACCCTCATCAATGGCCTCGGTGACTGTTCCTAAAACGTCAACCAAGTTTTAAACGCATGATCTGCCCTTGACCAAGCCAAACTGGGTTGGATGCAAAGTATGCAGGTCCCCTATGTCGTCATCTATGAGTTCCAGTATGATCCTTCCCCATGTCTTTGCCGATAAGGCTTCTCAAGCTAATGGGACGGTAATAACCAGGGTCAGTGGAGGCACTGCTCCTGTGAAGTGGGACTACAGTCGCCGTGCGCCACAACTTGGGTATGTTACCTGAGGTGAGGCTAAGATTAAACAGCTGTCCTAACTGTGGGTCTAAGTCCTCAATGAGATCGCGGAGTACACAGCCGGGACACCATCTGGTCCCATGGATGCTGTGTTCACTACCTTGGAGAGAGCATGTCCCACCTGTGCGTTACAGAACATTCGGGGGCCACAATCTTCTGGTACAGACATCTCTCCATGTGGGGGGGAGGGGTGGAGATGTCTTCACCGAACCTGTCAACCAGTATGTTGGCAATGTGTGTATGTTCAGTAAACCTCACATCATTGTGAACCCAGTCAGAGCATATCTGTGAGTTTCCTCCCAGGTGTCCAACATAGCTAAAGAAGGCTGTATGATTGTCTGTCGAGTCCTTGGTGATATATCTGTGGGACCTGCCCCGGATGATGTCATGAGAGCTTGTAGTTCTTCACATATAATGAGCAAGGGTGTCATACCTCACAAGGAGTCTGCTCTGTCTGGTAGTAGCTACCTCCTCTCGTTGTAGAGCATGTGTATGGCTGGGGTACACCACACTGGATGCTTGGCATTGGTACAAAGACCCACAGTTGGGTAAGGGATTGCCTGAACCATGCAGTCCTGTAGGTGCTGGTAGAAGGCATATGTAAGTGATGCAGTGGCTTGAGTAATGTTCACCACTGGCTCAGGGGCCTTAAAGGAGGCCACACTAGTGTTTAGAAATGTGAAGTCGGCTTATGTGAAAGCCATATGTATGGTAACCGGCAACACCCACAGCATTGTATGACAATAGCAGAAGCTATTGTCCAAATAACATAGTATTAACTACATTATTAAAATACGTAATAGTATTCATTTAGTTATATGTTACTGCTAATTACACTTGAAAATGCCCGGTAAGACTGGGCGAAAGTGCCCGTGATCTACCTGTTATGGTGGTGTCATTCTGACAATAAAGTGGCGATACTTCCCTATTGGGACTTCTGGGGATTATTTAAAGCAGTTGTTAACCTGCATCTTTGGATGTACACCATTTGGTTTCAGTTCTGAAAAACCTGGTTTTCGTAGCACTACATAATATGGGTAGTCAAATAGACATCCGCGAATGGGGAACATACAGCAGCAGTCAAAACCAGTGGCCACATGGACACAGTCCAACAAGTTCTACACTTTACATATGCACATTGGTGTCCATTGTAGGACCCAAAAATTGATCCGTACAGAATTCCATCCAGCCGTTACCGTTCCACCAGAAGACGCGACAGCCATGAGTACAGCTCAGCTGGACATATGCACCACCAGCGTGTTTAAGGTTGATCACAAGTGTCCACGAAATGCAGGACATATGAACAGAAATCCCCAGATTGTCGAGTCCATAGAAGTGCGTCCTCATCCAAGTCCCGCACACATGAAGGATGTGTAATGGGTACCGTCGAGGGTTGCAGCCATGGGATCCTGGGTATGCAGAAATGTGGCTCTGTGTTGTTTGGCGGAAAATCCGTTGTCCCGCCCCGTGGGAGGGATGTGGGTATAGCACATGCCTTACTCCCCACTAATAATGCAAAGCATCCACCGGATAATGCTAAATGCAGGTGTGAAATGTGTACAGCCCTATACCAGTGTCCAGTAGGCAATTCCCATGGATGGACAAGCGTACGACCAAGATGGCACCCATAACTGCAGACCTGGTGGAATTACACAGCTGCAGTCAGGCATAACACAGGAAATACAGATAGGGACTACAGTACATATTTCCCATACAAGGTTAGACCGCCGTGCGAATACCGGCGTACACAGCACCCACTCTGCCAGCAAGAAAATGGGGATCACACGCTACCATACTGCGGAACAAATGGGCGACCTGTGGAACACATATTAATGGCACAGCAACAACGTCAACTAGGAAGGTCAGTCAAAACCACCGGCCAGATGGACACAGTCCAACAAGTTCTACACTTTACACATGCACATTGGTGTCCATTGTAGGACCCAAAAATTGATTACTATGGAATATACAGCTGTTATCGTTCTACCAGAAGAAGCGACAGCCGTGACTACGGCACAGCTAGACATATGCACCACCAACGTGTTTAAGGTTGATGACATGTGTCCATGAAATGCAGGACATATGGACAGAAATCCCCAGAGTCCCGAGTCCATAGAAGTGCGTCCACATCCCAGTCCCGCACACATGAAGGATGTGTAATGGGTACCGTCGAGGGTTGCAGCCATGCGATCGTGGGTATGCAGAAATGGGGCTCGGTGTTGTTTGGCAGATAATCTGTTGTCCCGCCCCGTGGGAGGGATGTGGGTGTAGCACATGCCTTACTCACCACAAATAATGCAAAGCATCCACCGGATAATGCTAAATGCAGGTGTGGAATGTGTATACAGATAGGGACTACAGTAGACACACCCCATACAAAGTCAGACCGCCGTGCAAATACCGGCGTACACAGCACCCACTCTGCCAGCAAGAAAATGGGGATCACACGCTACCATACTGCGGAACAAATGGGTGACCTGTGGAACACATATTAATGGCACACCAACAACGGCAACTAGGAAGGTCATAGGATGGTTAAACTATGGCGTTCCCAATTTTAAAGAACATCCTTCAATGAATTAGTAGGATCTACATGTTTTGGTGGTGTTAGTTATGACAATACAGTGGCGGATATTTCCCATTGGGGCCTCTGAGGTTTATTTAAACCAGTTGCTAACCTGCATCATCGGATTTACACCATGTGGGTTCATTTTGGAAAAAAATGGTTTTCGTAGCACTACATAATATGTGTAGTCAAACAGTCATCCGCGAGTGGGGAACATACAGCAGCAGTCAAACCCACTGGCCAGATGGACACAGTCCAACAAGTTCTACACTTTACATATGCATATCGGTGTCCATTGTAGGACCCCAAAAATTGATCCGTACGCCACATCTACCAGCTGCGATCGAGCGACGTAGAAGGAGTGAACAGCCGTGACTACAGCACAGCTAGACATATGCACGACCAGCGTGTTTAAGGTTGATGACAAGTGTCCATGAAATGCAGGACATATGAACAGAAATCCCCAGATTGTCGTGTCCATAGAAGTGCGTCCACATCCCAGTCCCGCACACATGAAGGATGTGTAATGGGTACCGTCGAGGGTTGGAGCCATGGGATCCTGGGTATGCAGAAATGGGGCTCGGTGTTGTTTGGCAGATAATCCGTTGTCCCGCCCTGTGGGAGGGATGTGGGAGTAGCACATGCCTTACTCCCCACCAATAATGCAAAGCATCCACCGGAGAATGCTAAATGCAGCTGTGAAATGTGTACAGCCCTATACCAGTGTCCAGTAGGCAATTCCCATGGATGGACAAGCGTACGACCATGATGGCACCCATAACTGCAAACCTGGTGGAATTACACAGCTGCAGTAAGGCATAACACAGGAAATACAGATAGGGACTACAGTACACACTCCCCATACAAAGCCAGACCGCCATGCGAATACCGGCGTACACAGCACTCTATCTGCCAGCACCAAAACGGGGATCACTCGCTGCCATACTGCGGAACAAATGGGTGACCTGCGGAACACATACTAATGGCACACCAACAACGTCAACTAGGAAGGTCATAGGATCTTTAAACTATGGCGTTCACACTCATAAAGAACATCCTTCAATGAATTAATAGGATCTACATGTTTTGGTTGTGTTATTTTGACAATACAGTGGCGGAAATTACCTAATGGGACATCTGAGGATTAGTTAAAGCATTTGTTAGCCTGCATCAGTGGATTTACACCATTTGGGTTCAGTTTAGACAATCCCGGTTTACGTACCACTACATAATATGGGTAGTCAAACAGACATACGCGATTGGGGAACATACAGCAGCAGTCAAAACCACTGGCCAGATGGACACAGTCCAACAAGTTCTACACTTTACATATGCACATTGGTGTCCATTGTAGGACCCAAAAATTTAACCCTATGCAATAAATACGAGATGGAGCGAGCGACGCTGAAGGTGTAACAGCCATGACTATGGCACAGCTAGACATATGCACCACCAGCGTGTTTAAGGTTGATGACAAGTGTCCACGAAATGCAGGACATATGAGCAGAAATACCCAGATGGTCGAGTCCATAGAAGTGCGTCCACATCCCAGTCCCGCACACATGAAAGATGTGTAATGGGTACCGTCGAGGGCTGCAGCAATGGGATCGTGGGTATGCAGAAATGGGGCTCGGTGTTGTTTGGCAGATAATCCGTTGTCCCGCCCCGTGGGAGGGATGTGGGTATAGCACATGCCTTACTCCCCACCAATAATTCAAATCATCCACCGGAGAATGCTAAATGCAGCTGTGAAATGAGTACAGCCCTATACCAGTGTCCAGTAGGCAATTCCCATGGATGGACAAACGTACGACCAAGATGGCACCCATAACTGCAAACCTGGTGGAATCACACAGCTGCAGTGAGGCATAACACAGGAAATACAGATAGGGACTACAGTAGACACTCCCCATACAAAGTCAGACCTCCGTGTGAATACCGGCGTACACAGCACTCAATCGGCCAGCCCAAAATGGGGATCACTCGCTTCCATACCGCGGAACAAATGGGCGACCTGTGGAACACATACCAATGGCACAATAACAATGTCAGCTAGGAAGGTCATAGGATGGTCAAACTATGGCGTTCCCACGTATGAAGAACATCCTTCAGTGAATTAATAGGATTAATGTCAATTGACCATGGAATACACCTAATCAACATCAAAGAACCGCTGGCACCTTATGGCACACAATTCAAAACACACATAGGTAGATGAAACAGTCAACGTAGACATTGCCCGGGACAGGTCACAAATAGTATACAAAGGTTCCTTCATAGACATGTAAGCGCTTTCACCCGTAGGCCCCGTCAGACTTACACATAACATAAAAGCATCCAGGCTTTAAATATCCCCCCTTACACTTTCATTGGTTAATTTCTCAGCAAACAATGAACATGTAACCACAGCATATAAAGCACAGACGCAATGTTAACTACACACACATATATTAACATCTCCAAAAACATCCTATTAACACATGTATGATATGATATTGTACTATGCCTAATACTCATCACTCAAAGATCTAACAATATATATAGAAGATATGCATATCACATCAATGTAATACAGTGGTACACAACTGAAAGAGTGGACTAATGTGTGTTAACTGTATATCTGTACCTAAACTACATTCCTGTTATGGGGGTTTAAGCCACCTGCTTCTCAAAAGAGCCTTCATCAGTGTTTCATCAGTCAGCCCTGCTGTGTGGTCAACCCTCCACCTAATAATCCATCTAAATCTGCATTCTAAAGCATAGTTGATGAGGTCCCCCCTCTGGTATTATAACCTAGCCTTCGTAAAACACTGAATGTAGACATATGCCTTGTGATGTGCTCATAGCTGGCCGTAGGCATACGCCAATCCTGCGGCTGCCTAAGGCGCCGCACTAGTAGGGCCACCTGTCTAGTAGGTATGTCATGTAGGTATACCAGGATGGGGGCACCATGTGTTGTGGTGGTGGGTGCCATGGAGCCCTTTAGCCTAGGGCAGTGGTCGATCTAAGGCCGCTGCCGTAGGAGGGGTAGTACGGTCTGCAGGTATGTGCAGAAGTGCACATGAAACAGCGGTCCACAAGGATTACCCATAGTGGCGACACCTGCACAGATGGCTATAGCGGGACACACACGACCATGCATACAGCACAGTTAGACATACACACACCATAAATAGGAAATTACACACAAGGTTTATGGCGTGTACGGGTACAGTGTCAGTACAGCAAGGATAGCTGTCTGCCAAGATATCCAGCAGATGTCTCAAGGGTGTTCTGGAATACGGACGTTGCATGGACAATGAGTGGATATGCATCGTACCACAGTTCTATGTGTCAGCCGTGCAAATATGCGATACATGGGACAGACAGCTGTCCATGCAAGAGCAGCGCTATGGGCACAACATAGGTACGTAGATATACAATGACAGAGATACAGACGGACACATGTGGCAAGCCCGTGAGTGTAACATACACAGCACCACCCCACCACACCATAGCAGGGTGCACGTGGAGAACACGCTACGGAGGTCGCCAACCACAGCAGGCACACAGGCAGTCCACGAGATGCGTCTCACCATCCAGAAACACAGGGATGGCGGCAGGATATGAGTGTTCTGCGGAAACTCTAAAGCCATACCCTATGAACCCATGCAGCTGGGAGCCTAGACGCACACACACATGTGGCAGGCATGGTGATTGACCACAACCCCACATACCCAAACGCACAACAGTATGACACAGGTATGGAACGCGCTACGTGGACCACCAAATACAGCACCGTCAGAGGCACATGTCCAGGTGGGTGACAACATCCGTAAAGGAATAGCCGCCGATAGCCAAGGTATGTGTTGCCAAGCGTCTAAAATAATGACACTCTACTAGGGAAGCTGTGAACACACACACCCCACACACACATGGGGAAGGGCCGGGAGTCGAACCTACGCCTACCTACATGAATTCACTACAGCATGATGCATTTACAGAACACGCTACCGAGATTAATGAGCACAGCGCTGTCAGAGGCATACTTCTAGGCGGGTGACTTCACCCGTAAGGGAATAGCTGACAATAGCCAAGGTATGTGTTGTGAAGCGTCTAAAAGCATGTTCATCTGCAGAGGCAGCTGGAAACACACACACACACACAAACACACACACAGGGAAGGGCCGAGAGTCGAACCTACGCCTACCTACATGAACTCACTACAGCATGATGCATTTACAGAACTCGCTACCGAGATTACTGAGAACAGCGCGGTCAGAGGCATACTTCTAGGCGGGTGACATCACCCGTAAGGGAATAGCCAAGGTATGTGTTGCGAAGCGTCTAAAAGCATGTTCATCTGCAGAGGCAGCTGGAAACACACACACACACACACACACACACAGGGAAGGGCCGAGAGTCGAACCTACACCTACCTACATGAACTCACTACAGCATGATGCATTTACAGAACGCGCTACCGAGATTACTGAGCACAGCGCTGTCAGAGGCATACTTCTAGGTGGGTGACATCACCCGTAAGGGAATAGCTGACAATAGCCAAGGTATGTGTTGCGAAGCGTCTAAAAGCATGTTCATCTGCAGAGGCAGCTGGAAACACACACACACACACACACACAGGGAAGGGCCGAGAGTCGAACCTACGCCTACCTACATGAACTCACTACAGCATGATGCATTTACAGAACGCACTACCGAGATTACTGAGCACAGCGCTGTCAGAGGCATACTTCTAGGCGGGTGACATCACCCGTAAGGGAATAGCTGACAATAGCCAAGGTATGTGTTGAGAAGCATCTAAAAGCATGTTCATCTGCAGAGGCAGCTGGAAACACACACACACACACACACACACAGGGAAGGGCCGAGAGTCGAACCTACGCCTACCTACATGAACTCACTACAGCATGATGCATTTACAGAACGCACTACCGAGATTACTGAGCACAGTGCTGTCAGAGGCATACTTCTAGGCGGGTGACATCACCCGTAAGGGAATAGCTGACAATAGCCAAGGTATGTGTTGCGAAGCGTCTAAAAGCATGCTCATCTGCAGAGGCAGCTGGAAACACACACACACACACACACACACACACACACACACACACACACACACACACAGGGAAGGGCCGAGAGTCGAACCTACGCCTACCTACATGAACTCACTACAGCATGATGCATTTACAGAACGCGCTACCGAGATTACTGAGCACAGCACTGTCAGAGGTATACTTCTAGGCGGGTGACATCACCCGTAAGGGAATAGCTGACAATAGCCAAGGTATGTGTTGCGAAGCGTCTAAAAGCATGCTCATCTGCAGAGGCAGCTGGAAACACACACACACACAGGGAAGGGCCGATAGTCGAACCTACGCCTACCTACATGAACTCACTACAGTATGATGCATTTACAGAACGCGCTACCGAGATTACTGAGCACAGCGCTGTCAGAGGCATACTTCTAGGCGGGTGACATCACTAGTAAGGGAATAGCTGACAATAGCCAAGGTATGTGTTGCGAAGCATCTAAAAGCATGTTCATCTGCAGAGGCAGCTGGAAACACACACACACACACACACACACACACACACACACACAGGGAAGGGCCGGGATTTGAACCTACGCCTACCTACATGAACTCACTACAGCATGATGCATTTACAGAACGCGCTACTGAGATTACTGAGCACAGCACTGTCAGGAGGCATACCCCTAGGTGGGTGGTATCATCTGCAGAGGCAAGGCGGCCGATAGGGAATGAAGTCAGAGTGCGCAGTCACACAGCCTGTAACCATCCCAAGGTGGCCGTACAGTAACACGGTAGTGCTGCAGTCGGGAATACCAACTAACTACGGAGCAGTACATCATGACATGAATACAGGATGCACCACATACAGTATACCCTATGAGAGGGCATCCGGCATGCAGGATGTAGGCAGCCATTGTGGCATAACAGCCACATATGAGTCACCTGGATGGTCACCATGGCTATGCAGGATGTCATTGGCCATGGCTACATGCCTAGTAACAGACATCGGTGCCGAATGTAATGTGCACCCCCGAATGGTGTACTGGCCATGCCTCTCACACCTAGCGGTTGCGAAGGGGAGACAGACATGCTCACGGGGTATCAACGCAGATGGCCGCGGTGTGCACTGTACTGTGTGTCCATCTACACAGCTGCTTACTAGGCATGCTCAGACACTTAGAATCGGCACAGTGCAGACATGCATACACATGGGGCAACGGCATGGGAGGCAGAATGTGGACCGTCGTGTGTGTCCACCCACACAACAGCAACCCGGCCATGCCACAGACGTGGCAGTTGTGAAGGGGAGACAGACATGCTCACGGGGTATCAATGCAGACGGCCACGGTGTGCACTGTACTGTGTGTCCATCTACACAGCTGCTTACTGGGCATGCTCAGACACTCAGAATCGGTGCAGTGCAGACATGCATACACATGGGTCAACAGCATGGGAGGCAGAATGTGGACCGTCGTGTGTGTCCACCCACACAACAGCAACCTGGCTATGCCACAGACATGGCAGTTGCGAAGGGGAGACAGACATGCTCACGGGGTATCAACGCAGACGGCCGCGGTGTGCACTGTACTGTGTGTCCATCTACACAGCTGCTTACTGGGCATGCTCAGACACTTAGAATCGGCACAGTGCAGACATGCATACACATGGGTCGACGGCATGGGAGGCAGAATGTGGACCGTCGTGTGTGTCCACCCACAAAACAGCAACCTGGCTATGCTCACACACGTAGTATATGCTACGCGCCGTCCGGCATGCAGACGGAATGCACACACCGCAAGTCACGGCCAGGTAAACCCGTACACACGCACAGGGTGGACACACATGCAGTCACACGTACACACACAGATGACAGCACAGGCGTCACGGGTGCATGCTGAACATGTACACACCGTAATGAACACTGTAGCTGCTATGCCAGCACCATGTCATCGGTGCAGCAGTATGCCTCACGGTCCAGCAACTGCATGTGACATATGTCCAGAAGACTATGTGGCGGTGTACGTCCGTCGTGCAGAGTACACATGTACTATCAATGATCCCACAGGTGTGATGTAGTCCACCCATACCGGTATACACGGACAGGCATGCTCCACACATACCACGGGCCTGACACAGGTATGACACATGACTGCAGCTGTACCACAGTGAAACAATGTCCGGATATGTCACATATGTGATTTCCTGGCTGTGTGCATGGACTGCACGCAGGACACATATGAAGCCTGTGATGTACCACATGCATAACACAGGCGTACGCGGTAATACACACACGAAGGTAAGGCGGACACATGTCTGTGGTATGCACCCCCTACAGGGTGTAGCGGTGTTCACTGGGACACATACCCTTGTACAGTTTGCCTGTGACAGCTGTGATACCATACCACAGTCCATGTTCCATGTATGTTGACACACATGTCACAACGTAGCAATGCATACACACATGGCAACAGGTGATACATGTGACACGTGTACTGTGCACGGTGCATCCGTGCAGGAGTGGTGTCCGGTGTCCGTAACACAGTTGCAACCCCCTCACACATGCATATGCATACCCATCATGGGGGCCGTCATATGGTGGCATAGTAACAGCACGCATGGCAGTCTGTGTGTACACCATTTGTTTAAACACCTGTCCACATGCATGTGTGCAGGTGCTGGTCACAGGTGTGTCACACACCATCCTACCCTGCCATGTGCATACAGTCTGCTATGTCTCCTTTACATGACAGCGCTGCCATGATGCATACCCATCGGCCATGCATGATCGACCATATGTCACATTGCCACCGTAACCCCTACCACCTCCCAAGTGCAGATATTGGCACAGCTGCCAGATACAGTGGTAGTATGCAGGATGCACCACATACCGCTGCACACCTGCACAAATCCCATGTAGCGGGTGTGGCATTCCTAGCACCAACATGTGTGCATGAATGTGTGCCCATGTATGCCACAGATCGGGGGGACTATGTGCCACGTGCCACACATCACTGTACACCATGGTAGAGATCTGTACCTACCTCAGTGTGGGGTGCATCGATGTGGATGGTGTAGTACATGCAACACGTCATCCCTCTGTGTAGACATGTGTGGCCACCACCATGTCAGTGTGTCAACATGTGTGTATGTCTGCTGCCTGTTGAGAGGGTGTATGCAGATATAGTGTTGTGACTGGACACTGACCACACAGGGTGACCATCCCGTACTGGTGCTGCATTGTACAGCCCTGTCATTGCCATACCTGTGAGCCTTACTGGCCACCTGTGCAAGACCACCCCCTGTGACATGGCGCGTTGGTGCATTGCTTGTGAGGGTGCTGACCACACAGACAGGTATCCCCATCTGCACACAATGGTGTGTGTGCCATAGAGGTGTACGCACCGCGAATGCGGGCATATTCCTGTACCGGTACAGCATCCGACTGTCGAACACCGTGCACCACAGCTGACAGGTGACACCTGCGGTCAGTAGCCAGCACACTGCGTACGACACCTGCAGAATGTCACCATACCTGTACTGTGTCATGCCATGTATGTGATGTCTCTGTCCACCGTAGCCTGTGGCACCGACCACAGGCGTCAGGTGCAGTATATGTGTGGACATGTGCGTCATGTACCGTGTAAGCAACGTTACACTGTATCCGGCTCCGTGCTCCGCAGGTTTATGTGTATGACCTCTCTTCTTGCAATCCCGACTGTCTGTTCTCTATATCACAAAAGCTCTGCACCTGCTCCCATAGTATTCCTACATAGGTAAAGTACATGTATACTAAATGGAGTACTACACTGGCCTAGAATCCCCTTGTGTACCCACTTTCCTATAGGTGCCTTCTGACCCGGTTACACAGCAAATGCATTCACGTTCTCTGGCATGACGAAGGATCAATTGCTAGCGACCTCTCCTGTTCAGATGGTGAATCTGGGCGTCCTGGCCACTGTTACAGGTGCCTCATGGACATGGACAAGCCGCACCTCCCCCAATGAACATAATACATGTGACAGACGCAACTATATAGCCAGACAGGGGGCTGTGCTCTCTCAAACCATGACCGGCAAGACCACGCGGGAGGGGAAGGACACCATGCACACCACATACCCAGTGTCACATGTGGCTATCGCAAATGCTAATCAAACACATGAACACACTAAGACATACCTGGAGGCACTGTTAAGACATGTCACGAACCTAACGAGCCCTCTGAAGCAGACACACAAGCAACTGCCTCCACAGGACATAGGACATGCAACACATAGTTCTCAACGTCAGTGTGCTAAACTGTCAGAGCCCCAAAGGCAACACACACACTGCCAGACACACCTGTAATGGGTGACGCCACTGTCAGACACACCGATGTCCCACCCACCAGACTGAACAAGGGAATGATCACAGTAGGCTGCCTGCCGGGCGCTGGAATACGCCACATAACACACGCACTCAGGTCACTCCGCAGCATCTACAGGTATGACGCGATCATTGCCCATGCTGGTGTCAACGACTGGAGACATACCACCCTGGGATACATTAAAGGAGACATAGAGGGCCACTCAGATTGTGTAGGCCAGGCCGGCATGTCCCTGACCCTGGGCAGTATCCCACCCTCATCAAGTATGATGCCACTATACTGGCTCAAAGTGGTCACCCTTGATAATGTGCCTGGTTACCGGTGTCAGTCTGAGGGGATCCAGATTCCTCATACCTGGGATGACATGCTTGGCACGCCACACCCCTTCGCATGGTATGGCTCGCACCTGTCGCCCCTGGTCTTCAAGGGTTTGGCGAAGGCACCTGCCACCCCCACAGTGCTCACTGCAGGCACGGCTGGAATGATAAACCTACCACCCTACACTACAAACCTGGAGAACACACAGGATAATACTGCTCACTGCCAGTGGTCTACGGCCAAGCTGCACACCCTCAAATGCCCTCCTCAGTATGGAGGACATCGATGTCAGTGCTGTGACTGAAACATTGATCAGGGCTGCTGAGAGCACCCCAGCACTATCGGGTCATACCCCATATCACGCGTTCAGGACCATAACCCGGACCTAACACAGAAGGAGGGGGAGTCTCCATTTCCATGAAGGATACACACACCTCCATGTTGGCAGAGATGCACGTAGCAGCGGGGAATATCCAGGTGCAATTAACCATGGGTAGGACTGCCCTACAGTTTGTTGCATGCTACAGACCACCCTCCCAAACCCAGGATACCTGCACAGCCTTCCTGAAGACACTGGTGAGTGTGAATGCTCTCACAACACCGTCATATTGGGTGACATCAACCACCCATACATAGACCGGGAACATTACCCAGGACACAACACCCTACACCAAAGGTCCCAGGTGTTCATACACCTGAATGCTGTAGAACAACCATGCACCATACCCACAAGGGGGGGACGTATACTAGTTCTGATCATCACACATGGGGACGATATGCTCCACACAGGATGTACATCCCTCAATGGTGATGTCAGACCGTATAGTGAACCCACTGGAGATCCGCATCCTGCACCCAACACCGGCATGGGAGACCACAGTGACGACCTCTCCACAGCGAACCACACACGTCATACGACCGGTGTGGTACCCTACAAGGCCTCCATGCCAGTGGTAAACACAGACCACACTGCTGAAACCCTTACAAATGCCTTCTATGAGCACCCCCAGGAATGTCTGCACCAAGCGATCCTGATAACATCAGGACCTTGTCCACCGAAGGCAGGCACATGGTCTGGTGGACCCCAGCCATTGACAAACTGTACAACAAGAGTTGGAGCTAATACATGACAGACCAATATCAGTACCAGGGAAGGCATCACTGATTGATACCGGCGTTAACATACGATCACTCATACAATCTTCCAAGGCCGCCTGTGGGAGTGGTACTTTAACGGACACATAAGACAACCATAGGGCCTTCCTTAGCTGTGGTAGGAACATGGGTGGGAGCACACAGTCATGCCCGGAATTACTCCAGAATGGTACAATGATCACTGAACCCACAGACATTGTCAACAAACCAGCGGACATGTTCCATGCATACATCTACCCTCCCCAGGAGGACGTATCCATCCCACCAGAGTCTAGCCTCCCAAACATCCCGTATGCCCAGGAGAGAGCTGATATCTGTTAAGCGGTGAACACAGCATCAATGGGACCAGATGGTGTCCCTGGCTGTGTGCTACACAACCTCATTGAGGCCCTCACCCCGCACATAAGGCCACTGTTTCATCTTAGGCTTACTACGGGCTACGTCCCCGATGGATGGCATACGGCAACTGTGGTCCCACTACACCAGAGTAGTGCTCTTATGGACTGTAGACATCCCTGCCCTATCAGCTTGACAAGCCTTGTCTGCAAAGCTGTGGGGAGGTCCATACTGGAGCCCATAAATAAAGACATTGGTGTACAGCCAATACCGGAACATACCCACATCGACTTAGTCAAGGGCAGATCCTGCCTCCCAAACCTGCTCGACCTGTCTGGAGGGGTCACTAAGGCCATTGATGGGGGTACATCGGTTTGCACAGACTACCATGACCTGGCGGGAGCGTTCAAACCACACTCCACGTGGGCATCATGGAAAGGCTCACCAGCGTACATGTGGAGACATATGTCACATGATGGTTTGCCAACTGGATGGAGGTCACACCACACAGGGTTTGTGTTCCTGGTGCCATGTCAGACTCCAAGCTGGTCTCGAGTGGTGGCCCACAGGGCTCAGTCCTGGGCCCCCTCCTGTTCGGCATTCAACTTTCCAATGTGCATGCAAACATAGGGTGATTGTGGCAGACAAGGTATGCAGATGACTGCACACCGGCCACCATACTCAACACCCCATCAGACACGGACATCCACCTGGGGTCTTATAGAAATGGATAACTGGTGCCAGAGCCATGGCCTGATGCTGCATGCCAGGGAAGGTGTAGACCTACCCAGTGGGAAAGACATGTTCACCCCGACGTACCATTTAGGTGGTAATCCATTAAAAATGGTGGATGTGATCAGGGACATGGGTACCAAACCTGTCGGTAACCTCTGTCGACACTCACATTGCCAATGTGGTTGGGAAGACATTCCACTGTGGCCACCTGGTCATGAAGGGATTCACATCCACATCAGGGAAGTTCATTGTACCCCTGTACTCTTCACACATCAGACCAATGATTGCGTACAACGCCACATCTGGGATGTACCTAACCTGACACCTGCAGCACTCGGAAGGACCACAAACATTCCACAACACAGGGATAAAGGTGCTGAGACATGTGTCACACACTGCCCGACCAAGGGGACTCCGGCTGTATACCTTCTCAGCCCGTCTGCTCTGAGGTGATCTGTGCCTGACATACACGGCCATGTCCGACCTGGGTGACATGGACATGTTCCACCTCCTAGGCTCCAAGCAAACACACGCACAGAAGCAACTGACAGAAACCTCAACACGGACATAAATAGGACGTGCTGGGGGGACAGGGTCATCGCCCAGAGACCCCCTACAACATGGAAAGGATTCCCAGCCCATGTGAAGCAGAGCCCCTGACTGACTTTGTCCAAGAGTAATCCTGACATTTGGATGTGTGATCGTAGGTATGCGCCAGGCATCATCTCTGTGTCACTGCTGGACAGAGGGACAGCGGACCGATGGATGTAGTATCCTCATCCTAAGGGGTGGTGACAGCCACACACACTCTGGCTAGGCTTACACATGCCGTAGGGCACATAGGCTGGTATGTACCTATGCGCCTATGTACCTATGTAGGGGTCCATGCAGGTTGCGGGTACCTGTGGTATGCTGATATTGCCAGATGTGCCTGTGGGTAACCCACAGCTACACGTGGGGGACTGATAACAGTGCTCCCAGTAGGCACATGCAAGTACACCATATTTGGCATACAGGTTAACAGAACCAACATGGTGCTACACATGTAACCGCCACGCATACCGTGTACACAGATCAATGTATGCTGCACCTGCACTACATGGTATGTCTGCTGCATGATGTCGGTACACAACCCATGTCACATATGCACCTGTCACCTGTCATACACAACCACTGCAACATACACATCGCGCACTATGCGGACACAGGTATCACATACACCTCTCACTATCTTGTCCACCCTGTGCATCAGAATATGTTTGCATAACCGTGCACCGATGGTGTGGAACACAGTGCTGCGGCAGAGGCTTCATCATATGCACAGGGTGATATGTGTGCCAGGGGCATAGGCTGTACCAATGGATGACATCATGTGTGTGTGTAAGGGCCGGTGCATTTACTGGGCATGACTGTGCAGTATGCATGTGGATGTGGTGGAGCCCTACAGTTGTATCTGCTGTGTGTGGGTATGTGTGTACACAGTTCAGCCATCTGTGATGCCTACACGTGGTATACTTGGCAGCCCCAGACTGTACAGTGCAGGTTGTATGGCTCACTGTGTCCGCCTGCGGCCACGTGACCCGTGCCTGCCTGGGGTCGCACAGGCACTACCGGGTGGAGGTATGGAGTGGCCACTCTCCGATGACACATGTCCGCTGGAACCGTGTCCACGCTGGGACCGGCCAGGGCCACGTCCACCTGGCCTGCTGTGTCCTGGTGTGGTTGGTGTAGCACCAGCTGCACTGCTGCTGCTACCAGCACTACGTGAGTGGGCATGAGAGGTGGCACGCACACGTCGACCTGCACTAGGTGGTGTTGCTGGCCTACGGCCACGTGTCCTACGTCTCACCCCTACCAGGTGTTCCAGCACAGACAGCTCACGCTCGCGGATTGACATGCCTCGGTCGAGGATTCCAACCATCTCACCTAATCTCCTATCCAGAACATCGGCAAGCTGCTGTTGAGCATTCGCCAATGACTGGATGTTCTCATTTAAGGAACAGATTGCGGCCCTCTGCAGCCTCTGCCCTTCTTGGTTCTGCCGTTTGGCACGTGCCTGTGCCACCATTACAGTCTGAAACATGCGTCTGGTGATACCAGCTGCTGCACCCTGTACGGCAGGTGCATGTCTACCAGAGCTCCTCCTACGAGCAGCACCAGCCACATGCCTGTGTGGCACATCACCAGTCATTACACTGGCAACATGGTGTGTACCCGCACCTTCTGTAGCCACCACACAGTCCTGCTCAGTGCCAACAGACGATGACTGTCCTTCCTCTATGGGCAACGGTGATGTGGTATGTGTCGGCATCTGAACCGTGTGCGGAGATGAAGGGGACATAGGTGGGATGTTAACCAATGGCACAGCTTCTGCCCGTGATGACCCTGCCTGTGCCTCATGCATATGGTCATCACCGCTAGTATCTGTGGGGACACTAGCATCAGATGGACTGCAGGAGGAACGCACCTACAGCACCTGTGGATACAAAGACATACTGTAAGATACATTACACACACGCAGACACACACGCAGACACACACACACACAGACACACACACACACACACACACACACACACATGCGGAGACACACACGCTGACACACACACGCAGACACACACACATGCAGACACATCATGCATGTGATATTGCAGATGGCATGCAGCATTCCCACACCACAGCTCAGTGAATGCAGGCCAGACATTAATAGTGGTAGTATGCATACTGCCCTGGGGTGCACACTACATCAAGCAGGTGTCATTTCAGTAGGCTTGCAGTACACACATTCATGGTAGTTTGCATGCATCACCGTGATACACCGTGTGGCCACAGGCGGGTTAACAGTACACATGGCTGGCGTCACTTTGTCATGTACACCGCAAACATGTGCGATAACATGTGGACATGTGACAATGGTGTCCCACCACATGCACCACATCAAACTGGACGTCACAGTGCAGTGTTATGTGTACAGGCTACAGATAGAATGCATGTGTAACAAGGATGTCTGTGCAGGTGTGGTTGGTGTGAGCTGTGTACATAGCTGTACAGTGGGGAGTACGGGCACTGTGCCACTGCATGGCAGCAAGACACAGGTATGTTTCTGTGCGATGCGTAACATGGACGCATTGCATTGCCATGTCTGCAACACAGTCATGCTGTTCCACAGCACGTATATGGTAGACATTGGTGGCACCTCCAGTGGCTGCAGACAGGCATTTCGTTTGTCTGGTGTACCACATCAGATGTACAGGGGGTCCACTACAGCTATGATTGCACTATGTGTGGACAGGGTGCAACGGTGACTACCCACTGCAGATGTACTGTGTGGCAACATGCCTGTGGGTATCACCCATGGCCATGTTTGACTGGGTCATGGACAATTGTGTGTGATGGGCATCGTGTACACATCCCTGTGGTGGCCCATGTGACATACACCCGTACTAGTCTGAGGTGTCACATTCCCGAAGGCTATGCAGACATTGTGGATGTCTGCTATGTCATGTGTAGGTCATGTCATGGTGTGACAATGTTGCAGACAGAACACCACGTGCATGGGACATGTCATGTGCCATGTCACAATGTGTGCACACAATGCAGGGGCATAGGTCACATTGGTAACACCTGTGTGCTGGCCAGATCACAGCTCACTATGTGGTACTGTGTGCTTACCGCAAAGGCATTCCGATGCATACTACACATGCAGCCATTGTAGAACACCTCCACCATTGTATGCATAGCTGACTGCACATATCACACCGATGGGTTATGTGGTGTCATGCCGGTGTATACTAACGGTTGTATCTACTGTACATGGGTGGCGTGTGTGTCGGGTGGTGCAACCTGTATACCGTGACTGGAGCAGACCCAGGTGTGCATGTCATACCTGGACACATGGGGAATATCTATACACTGTAACATGCCTATTACTAGCAACAGTCTCACCTGCGATGGACCCATGTCTGTGCGACACGCCAGAGGTACCTGTATAGGGGCGACACAACAGTATACACATTATCCATTACTGTAGCCACAGTAAGCACTGTGCATGTCACATCATGTACCTGTGTGGTAGCATGTGTTATGCACATGTCTGCAAACACAACGTAGCATACTGTAGTATGCAGCTTGTGTGGCCATATACCTGGCATGTGTTGGTACATTATGTGGTGTACTATGACACCCACACCTACGTCAGTTATCATACACACATGCAAGACTGACTTACCAGGCAGCTCCAGGCTCGTTGGTTGGGAGACACCCACCTCCACGATGGCAGCGAGTGTTTCTGCATGTTGTTCCCTGGGTGTCCCCAGACTGGCCAGGAGCTCCTCCGTGTGTGTGAGTGGGGGCTGGGTTGGTGGCCCACCACCTGTCCCACCTTGTTGTCTGGCGATTGCGGTGGCACGCTGTTTCGCGTGCCAAATTAGGTCTGTGCAGTGTCGGCGGATCTGCTGGTAGGTGCGGTTGTTGCCACCCACGTTGTTCACCCTCCTGCGCATATCCTGCCACAAGTCGTCCCGCTGCTGTGCTTGTTGTGGCACATGGCTGAATAGTATATCGTAGTTGTCGTGGAGCAACGGGATAATCACGTCATCCTCCTGGCGGCTGAAGGCTGGCAGCCGGGAACGTGGCATTATCTGTAAGACATAATGATGGTGACAGGTCACATTTACACTGATGTACTGGCATACTGCTGGACATACATTGCTATGACATGTACAACATCTGCACAGTAATCTCTGCGATGCATCATGGCAGTGACACAGCTGCCGTGTTGCCGTCACACCATTAAGCAGTGGGTTTCATATCATATCTGTGTGTCAACTCATCACACTGTACACACACCATGTTGATGGTAGCCTGCTGTGGACATGTGTACCTGCCTGCACCTGTGTTCATATCAGTTGGCACGTGTCCCAATGTGACAACAGTTCTACTGTTCACCTGGATGCTGTGTATATGTCAGTAGGCATCACGTACGCGGCCATTATGAACGTCAGCGGTGGCACTGCACACATACACATGGACACCTGTACATGCATGTGTTGTGCCATGTACATCTACACAGCACTGTACGGGTGTTGGCCAACCTGCCACGGCTCACCTGTATTGCACATGTGATACACATGGGACAATGTGTAACCATGTGACATTAGCAGGAAAGGTCATGCATAGCATGTGCGCACGCACGTTGTCCACACCAACACACAGCACCTGTGACACCACAGGGTGCATCAGTGCCACATTACTGGTGTGGACGGTTGATAGTGCAAGTGCCATTTGTCCATCGCACCATGTAGGACTGTGATAGCATGTGCAGCCTTGCTGGGCAGGGCTGCATGGTATGGCAGGGTATGTCACATACATGGCACTGGGATGTGACCCACCTGGGGGGTACTGATATTGGCAGGGTGGCTGTCCATTCCATATGTCATTGCTTATGTGTATATGGACATTACACATGTCTATCATCATGGTGTGGACACTGGCCTTCTGCAAGGTAGGCTGCACACTGCTTTGTGGGGGTGTGTATGGTGCATGCAGATATTGCACATCCATGCATACACATTACCCCGACAGATGCTATGTGCTGCGATATTGTTCAACACAGTGCTGTATGTGCCCACACACTGCTATCCCGTGCACATGGATGGTTGCCTGGCCTGACATGGGTACCACATATGTCTACATCCAGTGCCTGCTGCCACCCCTATGTCAGCTGGTGCACCGCACAGCGCCATCCCTCCCCCAGGGAGCGTGGTGTTGGGCACAGCATGGGTATCCATGTATGGGGACAGGGATGTTCACATAGCAGGGGCACTGATGGTATCGTCGATCGGACCATACACGTATGACGCACACCTCACACACACAGCCCATTCCGTATGTTGTTTGCAACACTGACACAGCTATACTGCTAGGCCGGGGACATTCCCAGACGTACATACACAGATGCGTGCACATCTGTCTGTGGCATGGGCTAAAATAATGGTGGGGTTCGACACATAACGTGTTTGAGTGTGGCTGGCGCAGACCTTCTGTGCACATGTCTACACAGTAAGCCTGTTCTACAGTAGGCAGCGGTGATGTGCTGTGCACATGTCAATTCTGCACATTGTGTTGGTGTCTGTCTGTCCACGGGCCAGTGGTGGGACACACAGGGGTATTAGTGAACATATATGCATGCCACCCTGTACTGCTGTACTGCTAGCTTCTCGGGTGCTACTGTGTCATGGACATGCACACCTTACCCGAACGGGTGGTAGTGGGTTGCCACCCGTACCCATCTCCTCTTGTGGGTTGCTATGATCCAACACCCTCTTTGTATTGTATGTTCAGGCTATGCACCTGTGTGGGGCATGTGGGCATGCAATGCACTACTGCGTACCTTTGCACCCATTGCAGACCATGTCACACAGGTACACTGGCAGCCATACACTTCACAGCTTGATGACGGTACAACACGTGTTGTACACACATAACACATATCCTGTGGGACATGGTCATATGTACAGGCATGTACAACAGTCACGTACCACTGCTACCCCTACATGATGGATATGCAGTACATGTGTCGGTACAGCAACTGTCACATGTAGTCGTGCAATGCCCCCCTACCTACATGGCGTGGTACTGCCTGTGGGGGATATGCGTCTGCATCCATGCTATGGCCATAGCTGACAGTTGTACATCGATATGTGCAACATACCTCATTTGGTGTTCTCATGGGTGCATGTCCAACATGGCTCCGCATTGTTTGTGTCTGTCACACAGTCATTGTTGTACATGGTTTACATGCCAGCCATGGCGTACTGTGTGTGATTCCATGTACTTCATTGGGATACCGGCATTATACATTATGATGGCGTATTCCAGCCATCACATAGCCTTCCTAGATGACACTGTTAGCCAGCCAGTAGGAGGTGTTCCGCCATCTGCACATAGGTCACACAGTACGAGGGCGGCTGACACCCGTTCTGGGGACAGGGTTCTGACAGCTGTGGATGGGTGTGATGCCGTCGACAACCATGACTGCGCCTGATGGTCACATCTGTATGGGTAACATTCACAACACACACCTACCTTCACGTAGCAACACATCATCCACAACAATGGACATTCCTGCCAGAACAATGTGTGCAGTATGTCTGTATGACCACTGCAGGCACCACTGGTGGCCCCAGCATGGCAGCCAACAGCACCAGTGTATATCCCGTGGAACCATGGGTTACACCATTCACAACACACCTGTCTCAGATGACCCTGTTGTGGATCACAGTGCAGTTCCACACATCATGTTACACTAGGCATCATGCACTGATATGTTGCGGACGTGTGAGCGGCTGTGCAACTCAACATATCGCACATGACACATCACCTGGTACAACATGTCTGTCATACCACATGTTATTGTGACCACCCTGTGATGGCATTATACAGGCTACGTGTACTGGGACATGTGATGGCTCACCGGTATATTCACCCTCTGGGTGTGTGTCTAGCCAAGTGTACGGTGGCGGTGGTCTGAACAGGGGACACTGTACATTGACCTACTCTGTCACTGCAACTGTTGACTATGCTCATACTGTACTTATACAGGCATGTGGTATCAGACCACTATGACAGTCCTGGTCGACCACACTGCTGTTGCACACATGACCTGCGGACATCTGCCTGGGGTGTGGAGCACACATGTACATCTTCACATGCTATACTGCCTCTGTGGCGGTGTCACATGACTGTCTACAGCAGGGCTGTAACAGGCAGGCACGGCATGCGGTCATGTGGGACAATGCTTGCACCTTCCACTGTGCTGCACACAAGCAAGGCACACACACTAGTGCACGACTCACATTTATCTGCAGTGCCTGGGACCTGCCTCCATGCTCTGCACAGCACACCTGCAAGTACAGATTGTACACGGATCATACCTCACAAGCACATACCTGGACTGCAACACACACAGGTGAGGGATCCCACATCACACAATGTTTTGCACACATACTGGATATTTGCCGAACACAATGCATCGTAGGTGCTCCATGTTCAGATACCCATGTTTGTGACTGCTAGACACATTGTAACACGCAACAGAGCTTACACTGTACACCACAGGTTACATGCTGTCTGTGTTGTCATACTGTACATTGGGCCTCGGACAGCTGCTACTGCCATGTGCTGACAGCAACCCACACTTCCCTAGAGTGAACACCCATGTACCCACACATGCTTGGGCATGCACTCCACCTAGCTGGGTGACACATTACACAACACATACCATACCTACACTACCCTCAGCATGCACAATACCTCCATGTGTCTGGTGTGTTAAACCTGGGGTTATCCCCCCTTTGGTAGATGAACATATATGCTTCACGGCCCTGCTAGCCACACCCTGGACACACACCCATCGCAGCATACATGGTACATGTGTTCTACAGCCGGTACTACTGCCGTCGGCTGACAGGGGTTGTTAATGGCATGGCACCCCGGCAGATGGACAGTCTACATGACTATGCTGACACATATCACAGTGCACTTCCGTAGCATGTACGCAATGGTAGGGACCATGCTATTCCACACAGAGACATGGCGGTACTGGCCTTTTCACAGACGCCACGGTGGTGGTCATGTTCCATGCACATCTGCTGTATGGGCACATGTGCAGGCTGTTGCACGGTGGGTATATTCACATGTGTGGGGTGCATCACTTGACAGCCATGGTGGGTCATCGTGGTCCATCACATGCTCCAAGGCTAGCTACCTACACATGACTGCCGCACATTGCAGTGTGGGTCCTCAGGCAGTGTGGTGGTATGTCTGTGTTGTTTGGCTACATCCACATTCGATGTCACGTACAACAGTCACCCAGGCATTGCTGACTGAGATAATGTTGGCAACATGCCAGGCAATGGTGTACCTACCAACAATACACACTCTCACTCACTACAGGGTTGCAATCCATACATGGACATCGTAATGTCCCTGTGGACACATACATGGTACTGCCATGCACACGTTATGTCCTAAGACACTGTCCCAATGTCACCTTCCGATCTCCCTAGCTGTTATGTCCCGCCAACCTGTTTGGTATGTGTCTCCACACCAGCCCACTGACTTCACTGCTAGCCTGTTGTCAGACATTGTGTACCTTGACCGTCACACTGCCGCATCTATCGCACTACACATGGGTGGCACTGCATTGCACGTGTGGGACTGCATTCGTACACCCATGACTGGACCATTCTGTATGGCACTGGGGCACATCCTCACAAACGTGCTTCACACACTCATTGATGACCTCCATGCCTTTACTGGCACCCTTGTTGGGCTTCTGTGTGCCACAGCACGCCACATACACATGCTGGCCACCTGTCATACCATTGCATGGGTGGTTGGTGTAGTACAGAGGGCAACAGATCAGACATTGTCCTCAGATTGCCCTTCAGCACCATTCCACATTCTGGTATTGGCAATGTACACATCCACCGTCACATCATACCCTGTGTCTCAGGATGTTAGGCTGTATGACTCCTGGACAGGACACACAGTGGTGCCAGCATATCATGCTACCTACTACATGTCAGGTACATGTGGCATTACACAGTCCTCAGTCATGGGGCCCCTCATGTTCACTATTTGCTTACATACACAACATGCTGTCACAGAGTACTGTCCATGCCTAGATATCCCACATCTACATACCTGGCACCATTATAGCTCCACCAGCTCATACAGATAACAACCGTATGGGTGTCGGTGTGGCAGATACATCATGTGGGTGTCATGGCATCAGGATGCATGACACATGGTGCATGCACATCACCTTTGCATAGCAACATTCATCCACTGAGTATCACATGGATACTGTCCCGTACATGCATATCAAATTGTACATGGTTGCTGTACACACACATGCCCCACATGGTGCTGTGGTTGCCGTATTCCACTGTGGCATGGGTACACATCTGCAGGGCCACACCTATCTGTACTGTGTGTGATGCTGGTACATAGGTAGCCATTGTACCTGTGGCATACACACATCTACACACGGGCAGGGTTACAATACCACATTCGTGGTGTACCTTCCACAATGGCTACGACTTTACATGGCACAGCATTATCATGCCATGATGTGTACCAGGCTCAGACAGTTTACATATGCGGCTGACAGGCGGGTAACACATCTGTACACATCTGCATACCACATACACAGGGGTGTCTTCTGCTCTGACATGGACCATGTCCTCCACATTACTGATGCATGTAGTACTCATACATGGCAATTGCAGTGGGCAGTGTGAGCGGACCACTCATGGATATGTGCACACATGCCACATTGCATGGGCTGGGCTTCTGTGTTACTTACGCAGACACAACACACACCGTGCTGTGGAACATAGGTCCTGTGCACATCCCGCAGGGACACACAGTGGCACTGTTCATGTGATAGCTCCCTTGCTGTTTGAGTGACACGTAGTCATGGTACCACCACAGCAGCAGTACTGTGTAGACATGCAGTTGACACCCACCTCTGCTGTTCACTGGACACTACCATGGGGAGGTGACACTACTGTGTCCACTGCACATGTGTTTACACATGGACCTGCCGGACTTCATTGTTGCCCACATTGCACCTGCTACAGATCGTTTATCCATGGTTACTTGGTGTTCCTTCCATTTTGGATGGCTATTATGCTACTACTCTGTCCCATATGTACAGGCCATACGTATCCTGTTATTGTACATACCAATAGGCCATAACTCCATTATGCATGATATGCCTGTGATACTGTGTATGATGTCTGTCATATCCACCATGACAGCTTTACATTACACATAGTTGACATAGTATCCCCTACTGCAAGGCATACGTGCACGTCGTGCACATTACGTATGACATCGACGGTATATGCCCATACACATGTGTGCTGTGACAGTATACATACATGTCCTATCCCCTGCTATGGCACTTCCTTGTTGGACATCCACTGCCAGCATCGGCGTGTGGTGTGGCATTGTTCTGTGTTATGCCCCCCTGTGGCAGCCCTTGTGTTATCCCGGCTGTGTACATGATGTCCCACTGCTGTGCACACGGTGTCCACAGTCATTGGTATGCTCAGCAGGATAGCACTACATAACCACCTTTCACCACTCTCTGCATTATGTACAAGTATCCTTACTTACAAACACCGTTCACATACAGTGCAGCTTCGTCATACACATCATGCGTTACACACCCGTACATATCGTGGGTTCTACATACCTTTTATGTGTTTCCTTCCATTTTCGTTGCGTGTCTCGCTATTGCGTTTTCTCACTATATCCGTTTGTGGGTTGTAGTTCGGTATGAGCATACGGTTTGAATATCCTGGGAGTCATCCTTATATCCGTCGTTACCTGCAACATGTGGGTTCATCACACCAATGGCTGTTCCTCAGTGTGTACTTGTGCGCATATCACCTGTGCATCTACTCCATTCGTACATTACGCGTCGTAACTAGGGCATGGTTGCATTCCTCACCTGGGCGTTGGTTATTTGCCCTACCTTCGTGGAGATGGTCTGTATTGTGTTATGTTATGTGTAACTGCAGCCGCTATGTGTGGCGTCAGGTACATTTCGCACTGGTGTTAGCCGTGGATTGTGTGTGTTGGGTATGGTATTCTGTTCGACATGTGGGTGTCCCTGTCCTGGCGTCTGTTGATGGCGTCTTGCATTTGGATGTGTAACATAGCTGTTGTATTCCTTTAAACAATGGATGCAAGTATGCATCCGCTGTTGATAGTGTTTCCCACGAGATGTTGCGGTTATGCAGCTGTCATTGACTGCCTGTATGTTTGTGCTGCTATTACGGCTTGTATCCCTTTGATATGTGCGATGGGGAATATCGGAGGTTGTAGGTGACGGATACGGGTTGTGGGCCTTGCATCTCTACATACACGGTATGCTTGTCTGTGTGCTCCATCCCTGCCTGGGAAGTTGGCAGTTACTTGTCTGTTGTTCTGGGAGTGTAGGTTGTGTTGTTGTCATGTGGTGTTGGTATCGCCTGCGTGTGTGCTTCCTGCATGTATTCCTCCGTCACATCGGTGGTATATCTGCGGTTGTTTATGCGTGGCGACTATCCATTGTCATTCTGTCCCGGATATTTACAGTCATTGTGGTCCTGTACTTGGGACGGCCTGTTTGCTAGTGGTTGCCACCTCTTCAGGTGGCGATTGCTTGTTTGACACTTGTAGAACACACAGCGGTGTTTACGGGCCGATACGTGGCCACGATCAGTACCGGGGTAGCATATGCGTATTTCCGCGGTACATACCTATTGCTGTGTAACTTTGCCGTCGTATAGTTTTGCAATTAGCATATCGGTGTCATACATACGGTCAGGATTTGTACATACGTCCTTTCCATTTCATGTTGGCTATATTCCTGTGGTACATTCTGGGACATTTTCACTTTGCATCGTTATACGTCGCCACACGCCTAGCCAGGGAGGGGCTCTCAGTACTACTTTGGGAGTACTGGTGTACATACGCCTGTGGTTCCTATACTGTATGCCTACACATGTTGTTCCACTCCGCCTGTCACATGGCACCAACATACACATTTTACAGTGGCACACACATTACACTCGCACAGTAGAACACACAGCACCGTCACCGCACACATACACATACTGCGGCAGTCACAGGGACGGTTGCACACAGTACCTGCGTGGCCCGCATCACCGGCGGCAGTGTCTACCTCCCCCCTCATATCATCATAGTATTACCCGCACATGTACTGTTACTGTACTGTGGCCTGGCGATCATCCCGACTCGCGGTTATGCATTTCGATATGTTGACCTTTCCATGGGTGGCGGTTTCCTGTTCTGTTAAACCTCCCGGATGCTCAGGTTGTAGTTCACTATGTTTACTATGTACAGATATCGCGTGTTACTTCTCTGTCACCTTGCATCCCTCTCATTCCCTGTCTTACCTGTTGTACTTTATATGTATATGTGTACATATATTTCTATGTGTGTAATTATATCTATCTCCATATCTGTATATGCACATATGTACATGTCTATATGTATACACCTTGCAGCGAACATGGCAGCATACAGCAATGCCGTCTGCTGTAGGACCCACGTACGGTTCAGGTGTTGGCGTTCCATGCTCCGCTAGCTGTTGGGTGTGCAGTGTTTGGGTGCTGCCTATGTTGGAGTCACACATGGGGCCACCCATACGGTACACTTTACGGGTGGCCATGTTTGTGTGCCGTCCATTTCACTGTGTGTGCAGGTAGGGAGGTGTCAGTCCATGGGGCCTACGCTGTCAGAGTATGTGCTAGCCAGGGCATAGGCATATTGGGTATGCCTCCGTCTGCCTACTGGGGCTGGCACAGTGTGTTCATGGTCCTGAACCCTCTGTGCCTGTACTGGCCTTGGCAGTTGTGGTGGGCTTTGTGGCCCTTCACCATTATGTCCCTGCAGCAGCTGCTTCCGCAGGATCATATTATGTAGCATGGCACATACTATGAATATGTGGGCACATGTGCCTGGAGAGTACTGCAGGGCTCCACGGATGTATCCAAGCACCGGAACCGTGATTTCAGCATCCCAAACACACGCTCTATGATTATTCTGGTTTGTGCGTGTGCCTCATTATGGCATTCTTGCATGTGTGTGTGTGCATTTCTGATGGGAGTCATCATCCACGGCTCCAGTGCATAGCCAGCATCCCCCACAAGGTGGCCTTGTGTGATGTCCCCCCTGGCGAATACCTGATACAGCTGTGAGGCATGCCAGATATGGGAGTCGTGGTAGCTTCCAGGGCTGCCAGCACACACATCCATGATAATGCCCTGCGCATTGCACACGACCTGGCAATTGATGGAGAGGAATCCCTTGCGGTTTATGTAGCGTCTACCCTGCTCCCCAGGTGGTGACTTGATTTGTATGTGCGTACAGTCTATCGCACCCAGTACCTCTGGGTATTGTGCCACACGGTGGAAGTGGCGCATATTGCTAGCCAACTCCTCCTGAGATCTGGGGAAGTATATATGCTCATTGGCATGTGGTAACATGGCATCCAGAAACTGGTGTAGTACCCTGGATGCTGATGCCTGTGAGATACCCATTATATCCCCAGTTGGCCTTTGAAAGGTACCTGTGGCCAGTATTCGCAAGCTTACACATACCTTTGTGTCCACTGGGATGGGCTCCCCTCTGTTGTTTCTTGTTCTCAGGCGTGGCCGGCACAGCTCCGCTATTTGCTGTAGAGTGTCCCTATCCACCCTGTAACGCTCTACTATCTCCAGGTCTTGTAGCCCCTGGTAGGTTACCCTTGGTCTGAACACTCTCCTTCTCCTCTGAGGCCTACGGTAGTTGTCGGCACCCTCCTCCACAACTCCGTCTGTCTCTAACACATGCTGATGGATCACGGCCACGGCGGCACCCAACATGTACATTTTAAAAGTTCCCCGTGTGTTTACACCTAGAGTGCGGCGTTTGGGAATACACGGCTGTGTGTTGTGTGCATTCACACTTTATACTGTTGTGCTGTACACCCGGTGATGTCATAGGGTGTGTCTGTGTGGCCGTATCTGTGGATTATCTTCCGTGTTTTACCGTTGGCACTGCAACGCTGTTGCCTTTGGTGTTGCATTACTCTTGCCTGCATTGTATTAGCTTTCGACCTTACCTTACTGTTTCTGCACGTTGTGCCTACTATTTCCTGGCTTGCATCCTGCAGAGCCCTGTCATGTGTAGTTTCTGGGACATGGCATATCGTGCGTTTTGTCTGCCGCCGCCGTTATGCTGCCTGTCTACTTGGCTCTGCTGTGTCGGTTCTTCACTCTTTGCAATCTGCTACCTCCCCTACTTTCTTTGCATTCATATGCCTCCCCTATCCCGTTTTGCAGGTTTCTGCATGCAGAGTTGTCAGCTGCCGCCAATTGGCCTTCGTGGGTTGATTGGTGTTGATTGCTCATTACTACTCCAATTTCACTGCTTCCGCATTTCCTCATATTCTCAGCATCACCTTCCTGTATCCGTTGTTGTTGGCGGGGCGGGCGTCACATGACTGGGTTAAGGGAGCATAGTCATCCTTGTGCATATGCATCTCTGCGCGCATTGTGTGCTCTCAGCTCAACTATTTCCCCACACGCCGGTCCTGCTGCTGTGATGTGCGATGTACAGCCCATGTTTGCTGGGCTCCAATGTACTTCCTCCTACAGTGGCACACCCCTCTGCGGTTGACATGTATTCCCTCTGAGCCACTCCTCGGTGTATTACCGCTGCGCCGTTTGGTCCAGCCTTACGCCGGCGGGGGTTTTGCGATTCAGTATCATCTGCCTCATTTGCATGGCATTGACTACTAATTCATAGTTACCGCCGAACACTGCCGCGACTCCTTGGCAACCCTTGCACCGTGGATGTGGCTTTCCATGCATACCATGGTGTATTGTGGCTTTGAAGCTGATGTGTATTACACTGCTCTTTTATGACATTGTCATATTATTTCATTGTTTAGCACCTTCCGCGGACATGTCCTGGGGTTCTGCTGTGTGTTTCTGTGGACATACCATTTATGTCATTATTTACGTGTTGTGCATGTTTTCTTTTGACATTCTCTGTGTCATTTCGCCATTGGCATGTGGCAACAGTGTGATACCTGACGTTGACAGCCTTCCGTTACTCCTATGTCATGTTTGGGTAAATGTAAACCGTTTTTTTTTGGTTTACATTGCCGTGCCCTTATGCTACGCCTGTGCCACTTCGTGGATTGCTATATGCCTTCATTTGCATGGTGCAACACCGCACATTGGGTGTTTAACATACCTACGCCAGAGGCGGCGCAAATCCAGCGCACGCCGGTAGTGCACGTGGAATTGCATCGTACCTGAATCGCTCGGCGGCCATATCTGGCGTTGTAACACCTACGCTATGCGTCCGCCTGGCGCAAGGTTCATGAATCCCGGGGAGGGTCTATATTAGATGAACGAAAGTTCATCTTAGCGAATGCTCACATGAGTGAAAATTGCGGAACTCAAATTCGCAATTGTGAGATCGCAGTACAGTGAGGATGGGAATATTTGCCCTTTCCTCACTGTAGTGCGATCTTGGACTAGGAATATATATTTAGCAGGGGGTGTGGGGGGGGGGTGCAGCGCCCCACAATTGTAGTTTCGAGTTCCTGGATTTTCGCTCATGTGAGCTTTCGCTAAGATGAACTTTCGCTTATCTAATATAGACCCTAGATATATATATATATATATATATATATATATATATATATATATATATATATATATATATATATATATATATATATATATATATATATATATATATATATATATATATATATATATATATATATATATATATATATATATATATATATATATATATATATATATATATATATATATATATATATATATATATATATACATATATATGTACACACATGCACACACACACACACACACACACACACACACACACACACACACACACACACACACACACACACACACACACACACACACACACATATACACACCCTGATTTTAGAAAGTGCCCCCCATTATTTTTATCTCTGTTCATAATTATAAGCAAAGAAGTTGAGAGGTCACTCATCATCTTACCCTATGACTGAATACTTGATTTTTCACACTTAAGACGTTAATGTGAATGACTTCTGTCAGCATTCCTTTACATGTTTAATGTATATATCTATATCTATCTATATATATATATATATATATATATATATATATATATATATATATATATATATATATATATATATATATATACATGGTCTATATTAGATGAACAAAAGTTCATCTTAGCGAACGCTCACATGAGCGAAAATTGCAGAACTTGAAACCGCAACTGTGAGATCTCGGTACAGTGAGGATGGGAATATTTGCCCTTTCCTCACTGTAGTGTGATCTCGAAGTAGAAATATATATTTAGCGGGGGGGATGCAGCCCCCCACAATTGCTCATATATATAAGCAAAGAAGTTGAGAGGTCAGTCATCATCTTACCCCATGACTGAATACTTGATTTTTCACACTTAAGACATTAATGTGAATGACTTCTGTCAGCATCCCTTTACATTTTTAAAGAACCCACTGAACTGGCATAAGAGCATTTGTAATGTTGCTGTTTATATGATCTGAATAAATGAAATACTCAGCAGTGAAATCATAAAAGTATACAGTAATATCTAATATGGTCTCATTCTCATCAGGTAAAAATATCAGCCCATTAAGTCCATGAATTTTTGGTTAATCTGTTTAAGTCTCTCATCAGTTACTATGTACTCCAAAAAATGGACTACAATTTACATACTAGTAACTTTATAGGGAATAAGAGGCACATAGTTTGCTTTTGACCAGAGTGCATGGTTCTCCTTCATTTTTCTCATACACTGACTGGCTGAGATCAGTTGGCACATCCTTATTACAGTGATCCAAGAAGAATACTCTACTAAGGCTGGAGATTGGTGTAATGGTTAAGGTAGTTACCTCAGGGACAATAAGTTTTGTGTTTGTTCCCTCTAAGAGAAATTGGCTAGGCTTAAAATGGCCCCTAAGGGAAGTTAGCCTAGTACTTACTAGGTTACTGTGACAGTAATAAGACCAGTAAGTGAAGACGGAGAAAATCAAACCCAGGAACAAGCAGTGACACTTCCCACAATCTGCACACTGTTTGGGCAACATCATTTGCTTCAACAAGGTCTTCTAAAAGGAGACTGTTAAGTTCTAATTTCAGCAGCTGATCTGATTGTTATAACTGACAAAACATGCTTATTTGGTGTTTAAACATAAACAACACACACCCACACATGCAGAGGTCCTCCACGTAAACATACTCAAACAAAAAAGACCTCTGAAGCAAAATCTGTCTCACAACCACTAAGGCTTCACCATAAGCCCAAAATATTAGTCATAGGAGACTCCATTGTGAGACACACAGATGTGCCTGTCACCAAGATGGATAAGGAGCAAGTCACGGTTAGTTATCTGTCAGGTGCCAGAATCCGCCATATCACATACGCACTCAAGTCTCTCAACAACAGGTACTGTTATGACTCTGTCATAGTGCATGTTGGCATGAATAACCTGAGACATACCTCTCTATACTATATTAAGAAAGACATGATTGAGCTCACTGATTATGTGTCCCAGGCAGGTATGTTCTTAGCCTTAAGCAGCATTCTGCCATCTCCCAGAATGATGCCTGATTACACACAGAAAATGATTGACTTTAACAATTGGCTTAGTTTCTGGTATCATTCCAGGCGGATCCAGTACCTTGACAGCCTGGGGAAAATATGATCAACAGACCACGATGCTTTGCCAGAGATGGCCTGCATCTGTCTCATCTGAGCTTCAGGCTTCTGTCAATGGCTCTTGCCTCCCTATACTGCCTTTTTTAGGAAAAGTCCTGAGGTCGATAAAACCAACATAAAAATTTCAACAAAATGTAAATTAAAGGTCATGCCGCTAAACGCTAGGAGTCTAAACATGAAACTGCACTCACTGCAAGCATTCTAAACCCTGGAAAATGCTGACATCTGTGCAGTCACAGAAACCTGGTTCAAAGCTGTGGAAAGCACTCCAACATTACCTGGTTACTCATCCTATCAAACATTCAGACCCCAAACTGTGGGCAGTAAATGCAAAGGAGGTGGAGTTTCTATATAAATTAAAGACATACACACATCCAAGCTGGTCAGGCAGTATGATGCACTGGAGACACTCCAGGTGCAGTTAACCATTGGCAAGACCCCAGTTAGTATTGCTGCACCACCTTAGTAATGCACAATGTCCCTGCCCCTAACTCTAACCCAAACCCTACACTTTTAACTTAAAAATAAATCTTTCTGTAATACTGCCACTAAATTAGACAGGCTCAGAGATGCACCCAAACACATACATACACACAGACACACACACACACACACACACACACACACACACACACACACACACACACACACACACACACACACACACACACACACACACACACACACACACACACACACACACACACACACACACACACATACATATCACATCTAACCCCTTACCTAACCCTAACCCTAACCTGCAAACACTTGCGCTCATGCATGCACACACTATACCACTACCTAATTCTTACCCTAATCCTAACCACACTAAATATGTGCACAAACACTCTCACTCCTGCACAAATCCTCATACACTTTTTTTGGACAGACAGACATTTTAATTTCCAAACATTCAATAGATAAAACTTTTGGCAATTTGAAACCACCATCCCCCCCACCCTCGACACCCCACCCCCAGATATCAAACTATCAACCAGAGTAGAATGGCATCTATTGCATTCATTGCAGATATACAGATTAGTTTTTATGGGAGCAGAATGACCCTACAGTTACATTTAATATATGTATCAAAAAAAGTGGAAGCATGCACATTCTCTGATTGGGAACATGTGATTCTTTGCAAGGTAAAGTAGGGTGAAATATAATTATCTATATCTGATGAAATAACAATGAATGTGTACAATCTTTTGGAAAGATCCTGCAAGGTAATTAATGGGTGAGACTGTGGAAAAAAGGAGGAGCCCATATTATGTTTGTTTTATAATGATTCCATAATTAAAACCTTGCATAACTCTTGGTAGTGAAACAGCAAAACATTCTACAGAAATGAGGAGGGCAGAGTAGATACATAATACACGTAAGGAAAGGTCAGAGGGAACTGGAAAAATATTACTTTTTGTTGGAAATAGACACCCATTTTTATTTTTGAGAAAAAATGGGTGGATAGACATAGGCGCAATGGCACAAGGAAAAGGGGACTGTAAGGAATGAAAATTATGACACCATGACAACATAATTCAGGACATTCACTGGCTGTTATTATACAAAGAGAAAAACTTACAATGAAGGTAGGCATTTAAACACAGCTTACACAGGAATGGACAGGTATGGCATATAAAACATACGTAATGGCAGATGGAGCAGAGGCATGTGGTAGAATATTGCAAAGGTGAATAAATGCAAGCAATAAGGGAAATATGTATTGCATTATAATGGCATTTCACCAGGCATGATGCAATTGTGGGAGATATGCCCTACACAAACACCTTGGGTGTGTTCATAACAATAGCATATATTATAAGTAGCCCTACAATCAGTACCTGGTCAGTGTGACATAACATACATATGTATAAAGGTATGGCATCCAGATCCAAGAAAATTACAGCCCCTGCTGTACTCAGCTCTCATTAGACCATTAATTGAGTACAGTGCACCATCTGGCATGTACCTGACTATGCACTTACAAATCTGACTCAAGATGCAAATTCGCCTATTTGGACCTGTTCATATCTATCAAGATTCAACCCTTTACCCTGATCCTGGGTGACTCTAACTTCCCAAACATAGATTGGAAGAACTACTCATGCCAGAACACAAATACCCAGAGATTCCTCAATTTTGTTAATGCAAATGCCTTGGAACAGCTAGTTGATACCCCCACAAGAGGTGATAATATCTTGGACTTGGTATTAGCCAACATGAGTAACCACTGCAGCATCCCTGTAGTATCATCTTCCCTGGTAAGATCCGACCCTAAAGCAGTCACTTTTGAAGTCACTATCTCTCCCATCCTGCCTGTAGCTAGGATCAGACATAAAAACTTCTCCAAAGCTGATTACAGCCTCCTAAGGTATGGTATAAACAGCTTCAAAGCCCCCTTCCCAGCTGTACAAAATGGCATTACTATCCAAAACTGCAACAAAGCACTATACAGGCATTTATATAGATGCATGCAATCAGGAATAACTGACAGGACTAAATAATCCTTTGCAAGGAAGAGTAAACCTGTCTGGTGGACATCTGTAATAAATAAACACTATAACAAAAGGAAAAAAAAATTGCTGTCTAAGACCATGAAGGAGCAGGTGCCCAATTGGAAGCAATGTCTCTTTAGCCTGAACAAGCAACTAAGAGCACTAGTGAAATCCTCCAAAGCAAAATTCGAGTACAAATTGGCCATATCTACTAGAGACAATCACAAGGCCTTCTTCGCATATGTCTGCAACCTCAAAGGATGCACCTAGATCTGTTCAGAACTGGTGGTCAAGGACACCAAATATACAAATGCCGTAGATATAGCAAACTTGCTGGCTGACAGATTCATTGAAAACTTCATCCCTCTGTCCCTCCATCAGTAAACCAGGACATCCCCAGTACATGTCCCCATCGCCTTATATTTAGGGAACAGTTCATCACTGCTCTCTCAAAGGCAATAAAATATAGCCTCCATGGGACCGGATAACATACCAGGCTGCATCCTATGTGAACTCAGGCAGGAACTTGCAGCACCATTAGGCACCCTATTCAACCAAAGCCTTAGTACTGGCTTTATCCCAGATGAGTGGAGGACAGCCACTGTCATCCCTTTACACAAAGGTGGAGTGTCTACCGATCTGGGAAATTATAGACCCATCAGCTTAACTAGCCTGATCTGCAAGACCATGGAACGGATTATCATGGACCTCATTAACAAGGGCATTGGCAACCTCCAAACTGTCAGTCCCACACAGTTTCATGTTTGCCAAATTTGGTCTAATTCTTTGAGACAGTCACCAAAGCCGGACGAGGGGAAGATGGTGCACACTGCCTACCTTGACCTTGCTAAAGCCTTTGAGACTATTCCCTACTTGGGCATAATAGATAAACTCTCTCAACTAGGCATTAATTCGTATGGTACCATATGGGTTGCAAACTGGCGCAATGATAGAATGCACCTAATCAAAATAGGGGAAGCCACCTCAAGCAGTAGACCTATAACAAGCGGTGTACCCCAGGGGTTGGTCTCTGTTATTTGGGATATACTTTTCTGAGGTGCAGGCCAAAGCCAGTGGGCTATGGCTGACCAAGTTTGCAGATGGCTGCAAGCTGGGTGCTGTTATCAATTCCCCTATTGATGTAGACATCTTCCAAGAGGTTCTCACTCAGACAAATGACTGGTGCCAGAAACATGGCCTCAAGCTGAATACCAAAAAATGCATCATCATCCCCTTTGGAGAGAGTGACATCCCCACAAATTACCACATTAATAACAACATCCTAAGCATTCAATCAGTTGTGAGGGATTGGGGCACCCAGGTTGTTAGCAACCTGACTTTTGACCACCATGTTGCTTATGTTGTATGGAAAGCCTTCAACATGGCCCACCTCATAAGTAAGGGTATCTCATACAGGGGCAAGGAAGTCATAACAGCCCTGTATTCTTCCCTTATAAGGTCCATTATTGAGTACAATGCCTCTTTCGGCATGCACCTCGCAAAGCACATGCAGCAGCTGGAGAGACCACAGAGGTTCCTCATCAGGAGAATCCAGGGCCTCAAACATCTACCATACACAGATAGGCTAAAAGTCCTATCCCTATACTCAGTTTCATACAGACTCCCCACAGGTGACCTCTGTCTGGCATACAAGGCGATCACAGATCCCACCTTGATGGAACTGCTGCATATCTGGAAGTCAAGCTCCACTCGAGTAACTCACATGCACAGCCTCAAACTGGTCTGTGACATCAACAGATCTTGCTGGCGGGACAGATTTGTGTCCCAGAGAATCCCCCATCTATTGAATAGACTCCTTCTCCACGTAAAGCAGAGTACCTCTTTACCCCTTTTTAAGTACAATCTGGATAACTGGAGGGGAAAACGAAATAGACCTATTTGATAGAGACACAGTAGATGAACATTCTTCTGTCAGTAAAAGCAGGTGATGTGCACTACAAGATGGATGACAGATACTAGGTGGAGAATGGCTGATATCTTGTTAGATTTTAAAGCTCACCTCACATGCAGTTAGTAAACTTAAAGATATACGCCACTAAACAAAAATACACTTGTGACAAAACTAGCATATGTATCACATTAGTAATCAGAAAAAAAAAATTGAATAACTGCTATAAAAATAATATATATATTTTCAATTTGCATTATACATGTTGTAGAGTATGTGGAAGGTATGCCATAATCATAGCTGTAAGTATTTAAGTGAGGAATATATAAAAAATAACTCAGATAACTAATATTATAAAATTTTATTATTGCTATGTGACAAGGACTCTTGGGTAATATGCAAATTAATGGTGGTGATATACCTAATATATATATGTATATATATATATATATATATATATATATATATATATATATATATATATATATATATATATACCAATAATGAACTGATTATGTCAGAATATCACAGTTAGGTTATGCCCTTTATTTACTTACCTGACGCTGGGAGCCACATCATCACCACATGTTATCACAGTATTGCTTGCCATAATCCAAATTTCAATGGAACATAAGTAATTTATATACTTCTAACCATTATATACTAGTGGTAATTGCAAACAGGAAAATACATCTCCATCACACACAAAGTTCACGAGAAATGCCAGTCTCTGGGAGAGACATCTGTCTGACCAGCATGATATGTTCATGCCAAAGACTAGGAGCAAGTGGTCCTCATGCAGTTTGATTAACAAAGGTCTAGCATTTCCATCAGGGTCGGGTGATAGACTGCCCTGTAAAACAGGCACAAGTCACCCCATAGCAACCTGTATGAGACAGAATACAGTGACAGGGCTTTCAGTCTTTCCATGTAAGACTTGCTTTGTGTACCCTGTAATTTCTTGGTGAGAAACCTCTATGATCTCTCCAGTTGTTGCAGGTGTCTGGTGAGGTACACGCAAAAGGGAGAAAGAGTATTGTACTCGGTTATTGGTCTGATGAGGGCTGAGTATAATGAAATTATAACATCCGTAGATCTAGATGTAATGCCTTTACTTATATGCGCCATATAGAAGCATTTCCTTACTACTGTGGATATGTGGTGGTCAAAGTTCAGGTTGCTGTCAACCTGAGTATCCAGGTCACATACCGCTGGGACTACACTTATGAAGGTGCTATGCATAATGTGTTTAGCAGGGTGTCATTCTTCAAAAAGGGAATAATAATGCATTTTTTTCTTGCATTTAGCTTTAGTCTGTGACTTTGGCACCAATCACTTGTCTGTGCGAACCCTGTCTGCAGTTTGTTAACATCATTTGGAGACTCAGTGATTGCTCCCATTTTGCACATCATCAGCAAACTTAGCAAACTGAGAGATTACTGTTGTTGTCCTCCATTTTGCTGTAACATAGTCAGTTCACAGGCTGTAGTTAAACAGCGATCCCAGTGGGTTTGCTAGATCATATTTTTAAGTTGTTTAAAAGGCAATCTGGGATGTTGTCTGGCCCTATTGATGCCATGTTTTTGCCTTGCAGAGTGCCAAGATGACCCGCTCTCTTGAGATATTAAGCTGAGGAATGGTGGCAAGTATACTTTGGGGGATGACAGGAGGGAAGAGAGGGGTGATGCTTGTTCCAAATCTGTCAGCTAGGAGGTTGGCTATTACCTCTGGTTGAGTATGGGTGGTGCCATCCACAACTAGTTTATCACATAGCTGGGTATTCCCATTTAGATTTTGGATGTAGTTAAAGAATGCCTTGTGATTATCTTTAGCTAGGGAGGAGCTAGGGAGGCTATTTCTGCTTCATATTTAGTTTTGGAATACTTGTCAAGATCTCTTATTTGTTTGTTTAAGCTAGAGAGAGATTTCTTCCTCTGCTGAACCAGTTCCCTCTTGTTCTTGGACATTAGTTTCTTTATGTTGTTGTATAGCCTGTTCATACTAGGGGTCAATCAGGGTGGCTTGTTTTTTGGTCAAGAACTGTATTTAATCCAGTCAGGTACAGCCGATTCTATACAGTTGCTTAAATGGTTTTACAGAATATTGGTGTACCTCTGCATAGGAGTCCATGTTATCTGGGTTTGAGGTGGCTTTGCAATTTCTTATACCATTACTTAGTAAGAGGTAATTTGTCTTTGAAAAATTCTTCAGTGTTTTTGAGCTTGTTGAGTTATCTGGTCTTGTAATTTTATCAAATGAGACTGATTTATGGTCTGATCTTACCAGGGAGGACATCACATGGGGGGTGCAATGATGACTCATGTTAGTAAGTACTATGACCAAGACATTTGAGCCTCTTGTGGGTGTGCTGACTAGCTGTTCCAGAACATTTACACTGACAAAGTTCAAGAACCTCTGAGCCAACAAGTTTGTGGTTGTGTCAGTTTCCCTCTTGATAGTAGGATAATTGAAATCACCCTTGAGAAAGGTGTTGGGCTGTATGGCAAGTGACTCCAGTAAGTTCAGGCACGTAGTATGCTTTTCCTGTTTCATGGTGGGAGACCTATAGCTAGCTAAGATGTGGTATGTGTCTTTCCTGTAGTTAATTGGACATGGAGTAGCTCAAGAGAGTCATACTGTTTGACCAGTCTTAAGGTGTATTTATCCTTAATGAAAATGGATACCTGCTCCTTTGGTTCTTTCTTGCTCAGTTTGTGGTCTGAATGCATGGAAGGCACTGTATCTTTGCATGGCTGGGACACTTTCCATGCCTTTGAGCAATGTCTCGGTGACTGCACAGATGTCAGCATCTTCCAAAATGGGCATGCAGTTTCTTGTTTAGATTCCTAGCATTAAGCAGCAGTACCATGAGCTTATCTGTTGAGGATTTTGTTATGTTGGGAGGTTAGTTATTTTGACACTGCCTAAAAAAATTCACAGTAGGGATGGCTGATGCTTTTGCCAGTACCCAATCGCCTGGATGAGACAGTTGCAGACCATCTCTGGCAAAGCAAAGTGGCCTGTTCACCATGCCTTTCCAGGCTGACAGATATTGCATCTCCTTGGACTGACACCAAAATCTGAGCCAGTTGTTAAAGTCCATCACTTTTTGTTTGGATTGTGGCATCATCCTTGCAGAAGATAGAATACTGTTTAAGGCTAGGCTTATACCTGCCTAAGAACATAATCTGGGAGCTCAGTCATGTCTCTCCTTATGTAGTCCAGTGAGGTACGCCCCAAGTCATTCCCTCTCACATGGACTACGCAGAGTCATTGTGGTACTTGTGGTTGGGTGACTTGAGTGCTTGAGTAGCTTGATGGATCCTGGTACCTAGCAGGCAGATATCCGTAATCTGCTCCTTATCTACCCTGGTGAGGGGAACATGCGTCTCACAATGGAGTCACCTATGATCGGTTCATTAGGTTTTGTGGTGTAATGCCTGTGGGGTTTATTTGTTGAGACATTGGTGTGTGTTATTATATGTTGTGGTTGATTTTTGCATTATTATGGAGTGCAAATGGTTTCTGTTTGGGCCTCTGATCTTTTGGTAAGTTACTAACGAGTACCTTTGCATATGTGGGTTTATGTGTTGTATCCTTATTCCGTCTGGAAAGTGTGTGTGTGTGTGTGTGTGTGTGTGTGTGTGTGTGTGTGTGTGTGTGTGTGTGTGTGTGTGTGTGTGTGTGTGTGTGTGTGCTTATAACCTGTTTGGCATTCGATTTGTTCATATGTGAAAGTCTTGCCTCCAGTTGCATAGTGTAACTATATTTATCATAAAGTATTTTCTTATTTCAGGAGTAAATGGTTGTCAGTATACATGATACAATTGCTACCTTGCCTCAAGATGCCTATGTCTATCAGACTGTTCAGAGAAATGATGGGAAACTGCCTGTCCATGATAGCAGGTTCTTACTGTTTGTTTTATTAGGGAAGGGAATTGGTTAATTTGACAGGACTGTGCTGGTAGTATCAACACTACAAGAGGGAATTATACTTTATATAGGCTAAGGTTGATCAATAAGGCAACACTTCTCATTGAGCAACTGATTTGCTCCTAGAGCAGCAGAGAAGCTTGGAAGGGTTTCAGTGACAGTTGTTAAGGGAAAAACTGAGTTTCTAGGCTTTTGCATCTATACAGGGTACTGCTAACTGCCGCTGAGTGAAGAGCAGCACCGCCAAATGCAAGGCTTAAATATGAGCAAACAGAAACTAATTTTAAGCCAACTATAATTTGGAAAGCACACAATAAGCTTTCACCAGCAATCTCTGTCTCAGGTTAGGTTGATCAGCACACTTCTAATGCAAGCGTGCAAATAAACACCTTCTTAATGTAGACTAGCTGGTTTGGAATGCAAGTGTAATAAGACCACACAAACTATCTACAGCAGCCCTACAATTAACAGATACAATGTAAGACAGTGCCATTAACTACAATTAGCTATGTACAGCAGACAGTACAGTCTTTATTGCTATAAAGTGCAAATATAACAAGAAATAACTTAAGAAACTGCTAAAATACAGCCACAGCCTATAATAAAAGTGCAAAAACTACTTATTATATTTTTTAGTACTTTTTCGTAGTGGATGGCTCCAGATTAAATCAGATTCTCAGCAATTAGTAGCAAAGTTGTCAAATGATGAGCAGGTGAGTATCTATGCCAAAGCCAGTCCAAACATGAGACTTAATTACAAACAAAGAGAAACAAATTTTAAGCTACTCACCAAACAGGAAAGTAAACAATAAGCCTTCCGCCAGAAATCCTCAACTCAGGTTAGATCAGCACACTTCTGGCACAGGGGTGCAGACAAATACCTTCTTAATGTACGATAGCTGGTTTGGAGCCCAAGTGTAACAAGACCACATGAACTACCTATAACAGCCCTACAACTAGCAGATACAATGTAATACAGTGCAGAGCAGAAACAGATAGTAGCATTTTTTTTAAACTGCTGAAGCACAGTCACAGTATATAAGAGAAGTACAAAAAATACTTAGAACCCTTCTGTGTGTATCTCAGCTCAAATAGACCAAATAAATACCTACTGTCACTAGAAGAATAATCTCAGTTCTCCTAATGTAAAAGCAAAGTAAAGGAATGTCCGAAGTGAAACGCTACCACGAACTTAAAAGGTATGATATGCGACCACAAGCAGTGTACTTTAAACAGTTTATAAACATGTGATTATAAAGGCATAAAAAACAAGATAATCTGATTAATAAACCCTCCAGCCAATAAAACTACAGGCAGAAATCTTGTGTTTCCCCAACCTTAAACAGTCCAGGCTACCTTAAAGTACAGCAAATGGAAAATCCACTGACAACTTCATGTAAAAACAAGTGCATGATAAAGTATAAAAATACACTACTTTATCCAACAGCTATCTAGATAATGAATTTAGCTCAAGTAAATCAGAACAGACAATGAGAAAAAAAATCACTTTTTCAATATAAGCACAAGGAAAGGGAAATAAATAATTCAAGATAATAACAGCAGTGTAGAAAGAGAGGGGCTTAATAAGATCATAATAGGGGTGGGCAGCTTAAAATCACCAGGTTTAAAAAGCAGATCAACAAATGGAAGGGTGGCTGGGAATGGGAAAACTTAGCAGGGAGTCACCAGCAGTGCTTTAGTTTATGCAGGCTTGAAATCTTTTCAGGCAAAGTCAAAGTTAATAGCATTGTTTAGAAGTGTTATGTGACCACATCATTGCACCTAACGTGTGCACTGTAAGCACATTGGTCATATGCATGAGCCAATTTCAACTCTCTGTTATTCATTGCATTGCATTGCACTGTTTAATATTTTATATCATCATCATCTTCTTTCAGCTGTTCCCGTTAGGGGTCACCACAGCAGATCACCTGTTTCCATTTCTTCCTGTCCTCTGCATCTTGCTCTGTCACACCAACCACCTGCATATCCTCTCTCACCACATCCATAAACCTTATCTTAGGCCTTCCTCTTTTCCTGTTACCTGGTAGCTTCATCCTTAGCATCTTTTTCCCAATATACTCAGCATCCCTCCTCAGCACATGTCCAAACCAACGTAAGCGTGTCTCTCTGGTTTTGTCTCCAAACCTTCCAATCTGGGCTGATCCTCTAATATACTTATTCCTAATCCTGTCCACCCTCGTCACACCCTGTGCAAATCTTAACATCTTTAATTCTGCCACCACCTTAGTAATGCACAATGTCCCTGCCCCTAACTCTAACCCAAACCCTACACTTTTAACTTAAAAATAAATCTTTCTGTAATACTACCACTAAATTAGATAGGCTCAGAGACACACCTAAGCACATACATACGGTTCCCTATCAGAAGCCTGAAACACTATAAGCCTGAAAATCAAAATCCTGAAAACTAAAGCCTGAAAATTCAAAATCCCGAAAGCCCAAAATCCTGAAACTCAAAATCCTGAAAACACAAAATGGACATACTGACGTCATTGTGGCTTTGCTATTGTTAGCCCTGTGGTGTTAGGTCATGCGTTGGGTTCAGGTAAGTGTCTTGATTGGTTTTATGTTAGGGTTAGGGGCGGTTTAAGTGAGTTAGGGTTAGAGCGCAGGTTAGGCATGTATGCAATAGTGACAAATATTGGGGTTAGGGGCGGTTTAAGTGAGTTAGGGTTAGGGCGCGGGTCAGGTGAGTGTGCGATAGTGACGGACCTTAGGGTTAGGGTTAGCATCAGGGTCAGTTGGTAGATATTAGTGTCTTTATAGTGACATATTAGCATTATTTGTGTTTTCAGGATTTTGAGTTTCAGGATTTTGGGTTTTCGGGATTTTGAATTTTCAGGCTTTAGTTTTCAGGATTTTGATTTTCAGGCTTATAGTGTTTCAGGCTTCTGATAGGGAACCATACACACACACACACACACACACACACACACACACACACACACACACACACACACATATACATATCACATCTAACCCTTTACCTAACCCTAACCCTAACCCGCAAACACTTGCGCTCATGCATGCACACACTATACCATTACTTAACTCTTATCCTAATCCTAACCAACCTAAATAAGTGCAGAAACCCTCTCACTCCTGCACAAATCCTCATATACTTTGTTTTTGGACAGACAGACATTTTAATTTCCAAACATTCAATAGATAAAACGTTTGGCAATTTGAAACCACCCCCCCACCCTCTCCACCCCACCCCCAGATATCAAACTATCATCCAGAGTAGAATGGCATCTATTCATTCATTGCAGATATACAGATTAGTTTTTATGGGAGCAGAATGATCCTACAGTTACATTTAATATATGTATCAAAAAAAGTGGAAGCATGCACATTCTCTGATTGTGAACATGTGATTCTTTGCAAGGTAAAGTAGGGTGTAATGTAATTATCTTTATTTGATGAAATAACAATGAATGTGTACAATCTTTTTGAAAGATCCTGCAAGGTGATTCATGGGTGAGACTGTGGACAAAAGGAGGAACCCATATTATGTTTGTTTTATAATGATTGCATAATGAAAACCTTGCATAACTCTTGGTAGTGAAACAGCAAAACATTCCACAGAAATGAGGAGGGCAGAGTAGATACATAATGCATGTAAGGAAAGATCAGAGGGAACTGGAAAAATATTACTTTTTGTTGGAAATAGACACCCATTTTTATTTTTGAGAAAGAATGGGTGTATAGACGTAGGTGCAATGGCACAAGGAAAAGGGGGCTGTAAAGAATGAAAATTATGACACCATGACAACATAATTCAGGACATTCGCTGGCTGTTATAATACAAAGAGAAAAACTTACAATGAAGGTAGGCATTTAAACACAGCTTACACAGGAATGGACAGGTATGGCATATAAAACATACGTAATGGCAGATGGAGCAGAGGCATGTGCTAGAATATTGAAAGGTGAATAAATGCAAGCAATAAGGGAAATATGTATTGTATTATAATGGCATTTCACCAGGCATGATGCAATTGTGGGAGACATGCCCTACACAAACACCTTGGGTGTGTTAATGACAATAGCATATCTTATAAGTAACTCTACAATCAGTACCTGGTCAGTGTGACATAACATACATATGTATAAAGGTATGGCATCCAGATCCAAGAAAATTACTGCCCCCGCTGTACTCAGCTCTCATTAGACCAATAATTGAGTACAGTGCGCCATCTGGCATGTACCTGACTATGCACTTACAGCAGCTGGAGTTATCTCAGGGGTTCCTCACAAAGAAAATACAGACTGTAAACAACATGAACTAAGGAGATAGACTAAAAGCCGTATCCCTTTACTTTGTCTCCTACAACTATTGAGGGGTGACCTATGCCTGACCTACAAGGCACTCACAAATCCATCCCTGATGGAGCTGCATCCACAAGTCAAACTTCAAGAGTGTCACCCATTCTAGGGATCTAAACTTAGTCAGCAACTGAAACAAAAAATGCTAGAGAGAGAGAGATATATGTGTTGCAGAGATTGCCCCTTTTTAGGAAAAGGCTTCTTATTCACATTAAGCAGAGCCCTTCTCTGCCCCTCTTCAAATGTAGTTTGGATCAATGGATGGGAAATCACAAAGTCACACCTGAGGTAGTGCCTGTGTCCTGTATGGACAGGGCCAATCTGTAAGATACTCAGTGCACAGGCACAAACCTATGCCATCTTCTTGGCCCTAGGGGCCATATATTGGTTAAAATCGGATTATATTGGCTAGGCTTGTAAGGGCCCTTAAGCCATTAGTCTAGTAATCTCCTATGAACCAATAATTCCAGAACGTCTTGCTCTACATCACTTAATGTTTTTGGAGTAGTTACATTGACTGATTTTTTATTTTGGATTATTTAAAGGGGCAATGTAACAAACAGAGATCATGGACCAGACTCCAAAATGTTACAGTAAGGAGAGTGCATAACCTCAGTCATCCCACCCCTGTTATTTCTAACAGTAAAATTCAATATGACCCCTGGGATTTGTCTATTTCAATACCTTTCAATGGCAAGGTTTTGGATTGAATATGGGGTCCATTACTTTCAGACAAAATAATGTGATTCAGAAGCATCCGTTACTTCATCTGAGTGTAGCTCTGAAGCTGCCCAAATTTATCTGAAGTTCTCAGGCAGATCAGCTTCATCTGTGTGACAAACATGGTATTGCAGGCACAGAGCCTAACCACATCACCAGTTCTATTTCAGAGGTGGAGCTGCATGGCCTTGAGGCCATTCAATATCACAGCATCATCTGTAGGGCACACTAGTGAATGCAGGCATGATGGCTGACACAGCCAGCATGCATGCATTCATTACAAACATAACAGAGACATGAATGTGGGCCAACTAGACAGACAGCGTATGTAATTTTTTTAATGAAATTAAAATGAGCCATCCCCTAAGGAGTTTGAAGATGTCTCACAATATCCACTACTGCAGGTGAGCATGATCTGAGATAGGCCCCCCTAACTACTGATAAGTGCAATACAGCTCCACCTGTATGTGGAGCTAGATACTGCAGGCAATCTGGATTCCCATCTCTTTCAGCTTTTCCCAGTTAGGGGTCGCCACAGCAGAACTCCGGTCCGCTAATGATTGGCAGTAGATTTTTACATGCCGAGTTGCCAGCCCTGTCGCACAACCTTCAATGAAGGTATGCCCATTCACGCATGTCCTCACAGAAGACACTCTAGCTGAGAACCGAACAGGACAACGTCTTACTGTGAGGCGACAATGCTACCGCAGCACCACTGCATGCAGTACCTGCTTCCACATACAAGTGATGGTTGTGCCTAACTGAGAAGCCCATTTATTTGGGGTTCACCATTGATTCAGCCTTGTACATTGGTGAGCCAGTCCCACTAGTATATGGTAATTATTGACTGGTGGAGCACTATCGTTTGGAATAAGACATGTTAATCCATGCAAAGGCTTTTAAAATATGGCCCTATGTGTGATATGCATGTAAGCTGTAATACTGACTAAACAAAATAATAGATAATGCACTAATGTAATGTATGTGAGTGGACTGAGTCAGGGTGACTGGACACAAATACTGGCTCAGAAAGTGGGTTAATATGTTTTGGGGGAAAGGAGAAATAAACTTAAGGGAGGGAGACCAATGGTGGCTTCTTTGAAGTCATGCCATGCCCCTAAAAAGAGACAGGAAGAGAAAATAGCTAGTCTAGAAAAGTTTAGCAAATATAAGCAAAATAACTAATTAAGGAGTAAGAACAACAAGGAATGAATCTCTGTGACAATAATGCACTCAGAGGTCTAGGAAAATGTGCTGTTAGACCTAGACCTTCTATCACTTTGGGGTTTGACTAAAAGAGTGTACATTTGTCTATTGTGTGATATTAATCCTGTGTCTCTTCTGAAAAGGTGCAGTGTGTCCAGCTGGCTTACCTGGTTAACATATTTTATAGGGAAAAATGTTGCAGAATTTGAATGGTGTTTGATCCCTTTACCTTTGGCTCACACCACTTGAAATGCCCCCTCTAAATCTTCTCCCATCTTTTTCTGCATACAATCTGCATACTTTCTTTTCAAATTAAGTAGCTCATGCTCTTATTTCTGTAGTGGCTGTTTTGGCCACATCCAGCCCCAAACAGAGTTTAAAGCTGTTAGTAACTGCCAAGTGCTTGTTATTTTGTCCAATAACTTTTCTTTTGCCAAAGGGAGTTATAGTTTTTTTCCTTTCCTTCACATGTTTTTTTTTTCTAACAAAGGGATCATCAGTTAATTTTATCTCACATTTTATCACCTTTCTTTTTTATATTCTTTCATCTAAATATTTGCTTATACTAGCATTAAAAATGCAATAATTCATCACTCCAGATTTCTGTGATGTACATGGAGGCCTGTGAGAAGCATGTCTCCATATTGTTCTGACACAGAAAAAAAATGTTCCTTATTCTGCCATAATATTAGTTCGATTCTCAGCTGGAGTGCCTTCTGTGTGGAGTCTGCATGTCCTCCCTGTGGTTGAGTGGCGTTCGAAAACATGCGTGAATGGGCGTACCTTCACTGAAGGTTGGGCATCGGGCTGGCAACTCGGCACCATAAAAATATACTGCCAATCATTAGTGGACCGGAGTTCCGCTGTGGCAACCCCTAACTGGGAAAAGACAAACATTATCCCATTTTACAGCACCTTGAAGGTAATATTAAGAGTCATCCCAGGTGTCTGCATGCATTTACATGGGAAGATGTGTGCAGAATTCTGTGAGATATGTTTCACATTCCAGTAGTCTGTGAAGGGAATTTCACTGGGTTAGTGTAAACGTTTTCCTAGAACTGTATGTAGAGTACCCTGGGGTGTGTCTCACATTCCATGAGCTCTGTCTACGGAGATGCATTGTGCAGGAGTTGTGTGGACCTTATGTGGGGAGTTCTGTGGTGATTGCCTGAGAATCTTACTGGGGACTGTGTGGAGAAATTTGTGGGTTGGTGAAATTAATGTAAAATGGTAACAAGAACCATGTAAAAGGCTTCCATGTCTGAGATTTCTATTGGCTGCAAAACATCTGATGAGAACTCAATGACTGGACAGGTGGCTTCTTGCTGGAGCTATAGTACAGATGTAATTTTAAATAATCTCAAGAATGCAAATAAGTAGAGCTATAAATGACTGCTTGAACTATTAAGTCATTTTGTGATAACAAGTGTCATAAACTAGACCAAGAAATGTGTAGGACAGGCTTTTTAGAAAATGTGGTGTGTGACCCCTCCTCTTCAGGTATGTATTGTACTGGGCATATTTCCAGCAAGGGGATATAAAAAACAGCTATAATAGAGGGTAAGTAGCACATACTTTTTTATTGCAGAGGGTGGTGTCATTTGAAGCAGCCATCTTAAGCAGATCATGGATGCTAAATATGACAGAATTGTAAATTGACATTGCAACAGTATCCCTTTTCTCTCTGTGAAATACACTGCATCCATATTCACAAACCTTCAGCGCCTTTTTCAAACAAAAACTGAAAAAAGCTACAATACAAAATAGTGAGATTTGTAACTTACCTCCACTATTTGATACCTCACCCTAATTCCCTCTGACCAGTCCTTTACAATAATCATTAATGTGAAACTCAGTACAGCAGTATGCATTTAGAAAAACTAAAAAAACAAAACAAAGCAATGACTCCATAGTCACAGTCTACTGAAAGGTAAAACAAATCATTAAAACTGTGAAGAAACTGTGAAGAAAATCAAGCTGATATGAAACAACAGCACACTTTATTTGTAAAATAGCAAATAGGTAAGTACTTTTGTCTCATTCACATATATAGACAACAGACTTCATCAGCTCTGTTTTATACATCTCATATATTAAACACAATAATTGTCACATGACTGTAGTCATGTGACCCACCTTAAGTAAACTTAAAAAAAATCATTTACCGTATCATTTAATCCACAATCTTTACATGGATTTAATAAAATTGGCATTTATATTTATATTCCAGCTCATCATTCCTGTTACTGTTGCTGAAATTACTAGGGACATGATCCAATACAGAAAATGAAAACTTCTTAAAATCTGAACATTTGGTGGAATGTTTGCATAAAACATTTAACTTATCTTCATGCTTTATAGTATACACATGTTCATATACCTTGCTTTTTACTTTCATGATTGTTTCATCAATAAATGTTTCACATGATACAAATTTCTATGTACTATACAGTCAGGTAGTCATGAAGCATATCCATGGTGGAATAGTTTCTTGTGGTATTAGAATAACACATGCCTGTGCCCTCATGAATAAAGCTGTACATAGCACAAACCAAACACTTTAAAGTCCCCTTTCTGCTACTTAAGGTAGTAAAATCCACTTCTTTTGTCTCAGAAATGTTTTTTTTTAATTAGTACCTATTTTTATTAATAAACCTAGGCATTCATGCACATTCTCATAAAATTCTACAGTCATAATTTTTTAATTATCAGTAATATTTTAATGCATCCACTGTCTAAAGAAAATGTAATATTCATAGCTATGTTCCACTGTACACTGTCAACTGACAACCCAGATGTTAACTTTTGCATTAAGAGATTTCTTTACAAGCTCTTTCTTATATCTCTTAAGTGTAAACCTTCCTATTAATTGATGATAAACCTCTACATGTATAACACCATCAGTTGTTAAAATTTTAACTGTAGTAAACATGCTCCTTGCCATATTACTTTTCACATATCGTGGGTGCATACGTCTAAAATGCAGTAATGAGTTACTGGCTATTTAACTTTAAGCCACACCTCACTGACCTGAGCCACTTCCACAGAACTTTCACCCAACAGACACCATTAATAGCCTAATTATAATATATTTATACTTTTCTAAAACATGATCCCCTTCACCTCTTACTATTTACACCACCACATCTCACTGTTTACATCTGCTGCTCAGACTTTCTAATACTCCTCACTCAGGACTTACCGTGTCATAGCTAAGACGTATTTACCTGACATGTTTGTAATCACGTACACAGCACAGCCTGTCACTGTGTAATTTGATTGTTGTAGCTGGCTCTTTACTGAATTTTCCTGATTATATATTATTAGCTTCATCATCACCCTGTTTGAATATCAGTGGCTTACCTGCCTATTTAGGTGCACCGGCGGTTCGGCAGCTTAAAGGTGAGTAATGTTGCAGTGAGTTTCTCTGCATTGTATTATACTGTGTGAGCTGGCGGTGCTTTTTTTGTTTATTTTTCCCTTTACTTCACTGTAGAGTGAGGGAGCTTGTCCCTTAAAAAATGTTTTTTTTTTTTTTGCATTTTATTTAGGCTTTTCAGCTTATCATATTCAGTATTTAATTTTTGATAAATGGTGAGACAAAAAAATGATTATCAACATCCTGTAGACCAACCATTGTTAGTTATCTCTGAGCTTGACTATTAGCATCCTCTTCTATCTTAGTTTTTGTTAAAACTTTTATAGGACATTGTTTGCTACCTTCTCTGCCATGTTACATAATTTCTGTATTATACTGCTTAGGAGCTTTTCTTCCCAAGCATCCACTGAAAATATATTATTACAACTTAGTCAGACTTTCTCAGTCAACATATGAAAATAAATACAGTTTGCGGAACATTCTTGATTTGGCCTCATATTTGCAACCTGTCCCTCATAAAATTGTTCATTTTCTGGTATATTACTGGGCAGTACTGTCAGTCAATATTACCAAACGTTAGACTTTCATGTTGTAGGTCAAAAAATGCATATTGAACCATTCTTGTTGTCCTATTAACTATTTTTTAAGGGAAATTAGAAGTGTATATATATATATATATATATATATATATATATATATATATATATATATATATATATATATATATATCAACTCGACACCGTAAAACTCCATTGCCAGTCATGAACGGACAGATGATCCACTGTGGTAACCCCTAACTGGGAGAAAGCCGAAAGAAGAAGATATATATTTATATATATATATATATATATATATATATATATATATATATATATATATATATATATATATATAGGGTCTATATTAGATGAACGAAAGTTCATCTTAGCGAACGCTCACATGAGTGAAAATTGCAGAACTCAAATTCGCAATTGTGAGATCGCAGTACAGTGAGGATGGGAATTTTTGCCCTTTCCTCACTGTAGTGCGATCTTGGACTAGGAATATATATTTAGCAGGGGGTGTTAGTTTCGAGTTCCTGGATTTTCGCTCATGTGAGCTTTCGCTAAGATGAACTTTCGCTTATCTAATATAGACCCTAGATATATATATATATATATATATATATATATATATATATATATATATATACAATATATGTATATGTACATACATGCACACACACACACACACACACACACACACACACACACACACACACACACACACACACACACACACACACACACACACACACCCTGATTTTAGAAAGTGCCCCCCATTATTTTTATCTCTGTTCATAATTATAAGCAAAGAAGTTGAGAGGTCACTCATCATCTTACCCTATGACTGAATACTTGATTTTTCACACTTAAGACGTTAATGTGAATGACTTCTGTCAGCATCCCTTTACATGTTTAATGTATATATATATATATATATATATATATATATATATATATATATATATATATATATATATACATGGTCTATATTAGATGAACAAAAGTTCATCTTAGCGAACGCTCACATGAGCGAAAATTGCGGAACTTGAAACCGCAATTGTGAGATCTCGGTACAGTGAGGATGGGAATATTTGCCCTTTCCTCACTGTAGTGCGATCTCGAAGTAGAAATATATATTTAGCGGAGGGGGGCAGCCCCCCACAATTGCTCATAATTATAAGCAAAGAAGTTGAGAGGTCACTCATCATCTTACCCTATGACTGAATACTTGATTTTTCATACTTTAGACATTAATGTGAATGACTTCTTTCAGCATCCCTTTACATTTTTAAAGAACCCACTGAACTGGCATAAGAGCATTTGTAATGTTGCTGTTTATATGATCTGAATAAATGAAATACTCAGCAGTGAAATCATAAAAGTATACAGTAATATCTAATATAATCTCATTCTCGTCAGGTAAAAATATCAGCCCATTAAGTCCATGAATTTTTGGTTAATCTGTTTAAGTCTCTCATCAGTTACTATGTACTCCAAAAAATGGACTACAATTTACATACTAGTAACTTTATAGGGAATAAGAGGCACATAGTTTGCTTTTGACCAGAGTGCATGGTTCTCCTTCATTTTTCTCATACACTGACTGGCTGAGATCAGTTGGCACATCCTTATTACAGTGATCCAAGAAGAATACTCTACTAAGGCTGGAGATTGGTGTAATGGTTAAGGTAGTTACCTCAGGGACAATAAGTTTTGTGTTTGTTCCCTCTAAGAGAAATTGGCTAGGCTTAAAATGGCCCCTAAGGGAAGTTAGCCTAGTACTTACTAGGTTACTGTGACAGTAATAAGACCAGTAAGTGAAGACGGAGAAAATCAAACCCAGGAACAAGCAGTGACACTTCCCACAATCTGCACACTGTCTGGGCAACATCGTTTGCTTCAACAAGGTCTTCTAAAAGGAGACTGTTAAGTTCTAATTTCAGCAGCTGATCTGATTGTTATAACTGGCAAAACATGCTTATTTGGTGTTTAAACATGAACAATACACACCCACACATGCAGAGGTCCTCCACGTAAATATACTCAAACAAAAAAGACCTCTGAAGCAAAATCAGTCTCACAGCCACTAAGGCTTCACCATAAGCCCAAAATATTAGTCATAGGAGACTCCATTGTGAGACACACAGATGTGCCTGTCACCAAGATGGATAAGGAGCAAGTCACGGTTAGTTATCTGTCAGGTGCCAGAATCCGCCATATCACATACGCACTCAAGTCTCTCAACAACAGGTACTGTTATGACTCTGTCATAGTGCATGTTGGCATGAATAACCTGAGACATACCTCTCTATACTATATTAAGAAAGACATGATTGAGCTCACTGATTATGTGTCCCAGGCAGGTATGTCCTTAGCCTTAAGCAGCATTCTGCCGTCACCCAGAATGATGCCTGATTACAAACAGAAAATGATTGACTTTAACAATTGGCTTAGTTTCTGGTATCATTCCAGGCGATTCCAGTACCTTGACAGCCTGGGAAAATATGATCAACAGACCACGATGCTTTGCCAGAGATGACCTGCATCTGTCTCACCTGAGCTTCAGGCTTCTGTCAATGGCTCTTGCCTCCCTATACTGCCTTTTTTAGGAAAAGTCCTGAGGTCGATAAAACCAACATAAAAATTTCAACAAAATGTAAATTAAAGGTCATGCCGCTAAACGCTAGGAGTCTAAACATGAAACTGCACTCACTGCAAGCATTCTAAACCCTGGAAAATGCTGACATCTGTGCAGTCACAGAAACCTGGTTCAAAGCTGTGGAAAGCACTCCAACGTTACCTGGTTACTCATCCTATCAAACATTCAGACCTCAAACTGTGGGCAGTAAATGCAAAGGAGGTGGAGTTTCTATATAAATTAAAGACATACACACATCCAAGCTGGTCAGGCAGTATGATGCACTGGAGACACTCCAGGTGCAGTTAACCATTGGCAAGACCCCAGTTAGTATTGCTGCACCACCTTAGTAATGCACAATGTCCCTGCCCCTAACTCTAACCCAAACCCTACACTTTTAACTTAAAAATAAATCTTTCTGTAATACTGCCACTAAATTAGACAGGCTCAGAGATGCACCCAAACACATACATACACACAGACACACACACACACACACACACACACACACACACACACACACACACACACACACACACACACACACACACACACATGCACACACACATACATATCACATCTAACCCCTTACCTAACCCTAACCCTAACCTGCAAACACTTGCGCTCATGCATGCACACACTATACCACTACCTAACTCTTACCCTAATCCTAACCACACTAAATAAGTGCACAAACACTCTCACTCCTGCACAAACCCTCATATACTTTTTTTGGACAGACAGACATTTTAATTTCCAAACATTCAATAGATAAAACTTTTGGCAATTTGAAACCACCTCCCCCCACCCTCAACACCCCACCCCCAGATATCAAACTATCATCCAGAGTAGAATGGCATCTATTGCATTCATTGCAGATATACAGATTAGTTTTTATGGGAGCAGAATGATCTTACAGTTACATTTAATATATTTATCAAAAAAAGTGGAAGCATGCACATTCTCTGATTGGGAACATGTGATTCTTTGCAAGGTAAAGTAGGGTGAAATATAATTATCTATATTTGATGAAATAACAATGAATGTGTACAATCTTTTTGAAAGATCCTGCAAGGTAATTAATGGGTGAGACTGTGGAAAAAAGGAGGAGCCCATATTATGTTTGTTTTATAATGATTCCATAATTAAAACCTTGCATAACTCTTGGTAGTGAAACAGCAAAACATTCTACAGAAATGAGGAGGGCAGAGTAGATACATAATACACGTAAGGAAAGGTCAGAGGGAACTGGAAAAATATTACTTTTTGTTGGAAATAGACACCCATTTTTATTTTTGAGAAAGAATGGGTGGATAGACATAGGTGCAATGGCACAAGGAAAACGGGGCTGTAAGGAATGAAAATTATGACACCATGACAACATAATTCAGGACATTCACTGGCTGTTATTATACAAAGAGAAAAACTTACAATGAAGGTAGGCATTTAAACACAGCTTACACAGGAATGGACAGGTATGGCATATAAAGCATACATAATGGCAGATGGAGCAGAGGCATGTGCTAGAATATTGCAAAGGTGAATAAATGCAAGCAACAAGGGAAATATGTATTGCATTATAATGGCATTTCACCAGGCATGATGCAATTGTGGGAGATATGCCCTACACAAACACCTTGGGTGTGTTCATAACAATAGCATATCTTATAAGTAGCCCTACAATCAGTACCTGGTCAGTGTGACATAACATACATATGTATAAAGGTATGGCATCCAGATCCAAGAAAATTACTGCCCCCGCTGTACTCAGCTCTCATTAGACCAATAATTGAGTACAGTGCACCATCTGGCATGTACCTGACTATGCACTTACAAATCTGACTCAAGATGCAAATTCGCCTATTTGGACCTGTTCATATCTATCAAGATTCAACCCTTTACCCTGATCCTGGGTGACTCTAACTTCCCAAACATAGATTGGAAGAACTACTCATGCCAGAACACAAATACCCAGAGATTCCTCAATTCTGTTAATGCAATTGCCTTGGAACAGCTAGTTGATACCCCCACAAGAGGTGATAATATCTTGGACTTGGTATTAACCAACATGAGTAACCACTGCAGCATCCCTGTAGTATCATCTTCCCTGGTAAGATCCAACCCTAAAGCAGTCACTTTTGAAGTCAGCATCTCTCCCATCCTGCCTGTAGCTAGGATCAGACATAAAAACTTCTCCAAAGCTGATTACAGCCTCCTAAGGTATGGTATAAACAGCTTCAAAGCCCCCTTCCCAGCTGTACTAAATGGCATTACTATCCAAAACTGCACCAAAGCAATATACAAGGATTTATATAGATGCATTCAATCAGGAATACCTGACAGGACTAAATAATCCTTTGCAAGGAAGAGTAAACCTGTCTGGTGGACATCTGTAATAAATAAACACTATAACAAAAGGAAAAAAAAAATGCTGTCTAAGACCATGAAGGAGCAGGTGCACAATTGGAAGCAATGTCTCTTTAGCCTGAACAAGCAACTAAGAGCACTAGTGAAATCCTCCAAAGCAAACTTCGAGTACAAATTGGCCATATCTACTAGAGACAATCATAAGGCCTTCTTCGCATATGTCCGCAACCTCAAAGGATGCACCTAGATCTGTTCAGAACTGGTGGTCAAGTACACCAAATATACAAATGCCGTAGATATAGCAAACTTGCTGGCTGACAGATACATTGAAAACTTCATCCCTCTGTCCCTCCATTAGTAAACCAGGACATCCCCAGTACATGCCCCCATCGCCTTATATTTAGGGAACAGTTCATCACTGCTCTCTCAAAGGCAATAAAATACAGCCTCCATGGGACCGGATAACATACCAGTCTGCATCCTATGTGAACTCAGGCAGGAACTTGCAGCACCATTAGGCACCCTATTCAACCAAAGCCTTAGTACTAGCTTTATCCCAGCTGAGTGGAGGACAGCCACTGTCATCCCTTTACACAAAGGTGGAGTGTCTACTGATCTGGGAAATTATAGACCCATCAGCTTAACTAGCCAGCTCTGCAAGACCATGGAACGGATTATCATGGACCTCATTAACAAGGGCATTGGCAACCTCCAAACTGTCAGTCCCACACAGTTTCATGTTTGCCAAATTTGGTCCACTTCTTTGAGACAGTCACCAAAGCCATGGACGAGGGGAAGATGGTGCACACTGCCTACCTTGACCTTGCTAAAGCCTTTGAGACTATTCCCTACTTGGGCATAATAGATAAACTCTCTCTCAACTAGGCATTAATTCGTATGGCACCATATGGGTTGCAAACTGGCGCAATAATAGAATGCACCTAATCAAAATAGGGGAAGCCACCTCAAGCAGTAGACCTATAACAAGAGGCGTACCCCAGGGGTTGGTCTCTGTTATTTGGGATATACTTTTCTGAGGTGCAGGCCAAAGCCAGTGGGCTATGGCTGACCAAGTTTGCAGATGGCTGCAAGCTGGGTGCTGTCATCAATTCCCCTAGTGATGTAGACATCTTCCAAGAGGTTCTCACTCAGACAAATGACTAGTGCCAGAAACATGGCCACAAGCTGAATACCAAAAAACGCATCATCATCCCCTTTGGAGAGAGTGACATCCCTACAAATTACCACATTAATAACAATGTCCTAAGCATGCAATCAGTTGTGAGGGATTGTAGGCACCCAGGTTGTTAGCAACCTGACTTTTGACCACCATGTTGCTTATGTTGTATGGAAAGCCTTCAACATGGCCCACCTCATAAGTAAGGGTATCTCATACAGGGGCAAGGAAGTCATAACAGCCCTGTATTCTTCCCTTATAAGGTCCATTATTGAGTACAATGCCTCTTTCGGCATGCACCTCGCAAAGCACATGCAGCAGCTGGAGAGACCACAGAAGTTCCTCATCAGGAGAATCCAGGGCCTCAAACATCTACCATACACAGATAGGCTAAAAGTCCTATCCCTATACTCAGTTTCATACAGACTCCCCAGAGGTGACCTCTGTCTGGCATACAAGGCGATCACAGATCCCACCTTGATGGAACTGCTACATATCTGGAAGTCAAGCTCCACTCGAGTAACTCACATGCACAGCCTCAAACTGGTCTGTGACATCAACAGATCTTGCTGGCGAGACAGATTTGAGTCCCAGAGAATCCCCCATCTATTGAATAGACTCCTTCTCCACGTCAAGCAGAGTACCTCTTTACCCCTTTTTAAGTACAATCTGGATAACTGGAGGGGAAACCGAAATATACCTATTTGATAGAGACACTGTAGATGAACATTCTTCTGTCAATAAAAGCAGGTGATGTGCAATACAAGATGGATGACAGATACTAGGTGGAGAATGGCTGATATCTTGTTAGACTTTAAAGCTCACTTCACATGCAGTTAGTAAACTTAAAGATATACACCACTAAACAAAAATACACTTGTGACAAAACTAGCATATGTATCACATTAGTAATCAGAAAAAAAAAATTTAATAACTGCTATAAAAATAATATATATGTATTTTCAATTTGCATTATACATGTTGTAGAGTATGTGGAAGGTATGCCATAATCATAACTATAAGTATTTAAGTGAGGAATATATAAAAAATAACTCAGATAACTAATATTATAAAATTTTATTATTGCTATGTGACAAGGACTCCTGGGTAATATGCAAATTAATGGTGGTGATGTACCTAATATATATATATATATATATATATATATATATATATATATATATATATATATATGCACATACCAATAATGAACTGATTATGTCAGAATCTCACTGTTAGGTTATGCCCTTTATTTACTTACCTGACATTGGGAACCACATCATCACCACATGTTATCACAGTATTGCTTGCCATAATCCAAATTTCAATGGAACATCCATAGATCTAGATGTAATGCCTTTACTTATATGTGCCATATAGAAGCATTTCCTTACTTCTGTGGATATGTGGTGGTCAAAGTTCAGGTTGCTGTCAACCTGAGTATCCAGGTCACATACCGCTGGGACTACACTTATGAAGGTGCTATGCATAATGTGTTTAGCAGGGTGTCATTCTTCAAAAAGGGAATAATAATGCATTTTTTTCTTGCATTTAGCTTTAGTCTGTGACTTTGGCACCAATCACTTGTCTGTGTGAACCCTGTCTGCAGTTTGTTAACATCATTTGGAGACTCAGTGATTGCTCGCATTTTGCACATCATCAGCAAACTTAGCAAACTGAGAGATTACTGTTGTTGTCCTCCATTTTGCTGGAACATAGTCAGTTCACAGGCTGTAGTTAAACAACGATCCCAGTGGGTTTGCTAGATCATATTTTTAAGTTGTTTAAAAGGCAATCTGGGATGTTGTCTGGCCCTACTGATGCCATGTTCTTGCCTTGCAGAGTGCCAAGATGACCCGCTCTCTTGAGATATTAAGCTGAGGAATGGTAGCAAGTATACTTTGGGGGATGACTGGAGGGAAGAGAGGGGTGATGCTTGTTCCAAATCTGTCAGCTAGCTGGTTGGCTATTACCTCTGGTTGAGTATGGGTGGTGCCATCCACAACTAGTTTATCACATAGCTGGGTATTCCCATTTAGATTTTGGATGTAGTTAAAGAATGCCTTGTGATTATCTTTAGCTAGGGAGGAGCTAGGGAGGCAATTTCTGCTTCATATTTAGTTTTGGAATACTTGTCAAGATCTCTTATTTGTTTGTTTAAGCTAGAAAGAGATTTCTTCCTCTGCTGAACCAGTTCCCTCTTGTTCTTGGACATTAGTTTCTTTATGTTGTTGTATAGCCTGTTCATACTAGGGGTCAATCAGGGTGGCTTGTTTTTTGGTCAAGAACTGTATTTAATCCAGTCAGGTACAGCCGATTCTATACAGTTGCTTAAATGGTTTTACAGATTATTGGTGTACCTCTGCATAGGAGTCCATGTTATCTGGGTTTGAGGTGGCTTTGCAATTTTTTATACCATTACTTAGTAAGAGGTAATTTGTCTTTGAAAAATTCTTCAGTGTTTTTGAGCTTGTTGAGTTATCTGGTCTTGTAATTTTATCAAATGAGACTGATTTATGGTCTGATCTTACCGGGGAGGACATCACATGGGGGGTGCAATGATGACTCATGTTAGTAAGTACTATGACCAAGACCGAACCTCTGAGCCAACAAGTTTGTGGTTGTGTCAGTTTCCCTCTTGATAGTAGGATAATTAAAATCACCCTTGAGAAAGGTGTTGGGCTGTATGGCAAGTGACTCCAGTAAGTTCAGGCACATAGTATGCTTTTCCTGTTTCATGGTGGGAGACCTATAGCTAGCTAAGATGTGGTAGGGGTCTTTCCTGTAGTTAATTGGACATGGAGTAGCTCAAGCGAGTCATACTGTTTGACCAGTCTTAAGGTGTATTTATCCTTAATGAAGATGGATACCTGCTCCTTTGTTTTTTTTCTTGCTCAGTTTGTGGTCTGAATGCATGGAAGGCACTGTATCTTTGCACGGCTGGGACACTTTCCATGCCTTTGAGCAATGTATTGGAGACTGCACAGATGTCAGCATCTTCCAAAATGGGCATGCAGTTTCTTGTTTAGATTCCTAGCATTAAGCAGCAGTACCATGAGCTTATCTGTTGAGGATTTTGTTATGTTGGGAGGTTAGTTATTTTGACACTGCCTAAAAAAATTCACAGTAGGGATGGCTGATGCTTTTGCCAGTACCCAATCGCCTGGATGAGACAGTTGCAGACCATCTCTGGCAAAGCAAAGTGGCCTGTTCACCATGCCTTTCCAGGCTGACAGATATTGCATCTCCTTGGACTGACACCAAAATCTGAGCCATTTGTTAAAGTCCATCACTTTTTGTTTGGATTGTGGCATCATCCTTGCAGAAGATAGAATACTGTTTAAGGCTAGGCTTATACCTGCCTATGAACATAATCTGGGAGCTCAGTCATGTCTCTCCTTATATAGTCCAGTGAGGTACGCCCCAAGCCATTCCCTCTCACATGGACTACGCAGAGCCATTGTGGTACTTGTGATTGGGTGACTTGAGTGCTTGAGTAGCTTGATGGATCCTGGTACCTAGCAGGCAGATATCCGTAATCTGCTCCTTATCTACCCTGGTGAGGGGAACATGCGTCTCACAATGGAGTCACCTATGATCGGTTCATTAGGTTTTGTGGTGTAATGCCTTAGGGGTTTATTTGTTGAGACATTGGTGTGTGTTATTATATGTTGTGGTTGATTTTTGCATTATTATGGAGTGTAAATGGTTTCTGTTTGGGCCTCTGATCTTTTGGTAAGTTACTAACGAGTACCTTTGCATATGTGGGTTTATGTGTTGTATCCTTATTCCGTCTGGAAAGTGTGTGTGTGTGTGTGTGTGTGTGTGTGTGTGTGTGTGTGTGTGTGTGTGTGTGTGTGTGTGTGTGTGTGTGTGTGTGTGTGTGTGCTTATAACCTGTTTGGCATTCGATTTGTTCATATGTGAGAGTCTTGCCTCCAGTTGCATAGTGTAACTATATTTATCATAAAGTATTTTCTTATTTCAGGAGTAAATGGTTGTCAGTATACATGATACAATTGCTACCTTGCCTCAGGATGCCTATGTCTATCAGACTGTTCAGAGAAATTATGGGAAACTGCCTGTCCATGATAGCAGGTTCTTACTGTATGTTTTATTAGGGAAGGGAATTGGTTAATTTGACAGGACTGTGCTGGTAGTATCAACACTACAAGAGGGAATTATACTTTGTATAGGCTAAGGTTGATCAATAAGGCAACACTTCTCATTGAGCAACTGATTTGCTCCTAGAGCAGCAGCGAAGCTTGGAAGGGTTTCAGTGACAGTTGTTAAGGGAAAAACTGAGTTTCTAGGCTTTTGCATCTATACAGGGTACTGCTAATTGCCGCTGAGTGAAGAGCAGCACCGCCAAATGCAAGGCTTAAATATGAGCAAACAGAAACTAATTTTAAGCCAACTATAATTTGGAAAGCACACAATAAGCTTTCACCAGCAATCTCTATCTCAGGTAAGGTTGATCAGCACACTTCTAATGCAAGCGTGCAAATAAACACCTTCTTAATGTAGACTAGCTGGTTTGGAATGCAAGTGTAATAAGACCACACAAACTATCTACAGCAGCCCTACAATTAACAGATACAATGTAAGACAGTGCCATTAACTACAATTAGCTATGTACAGCAGACAGTACAGTCTTTATTGCTATAAAGTGCAAATATAACAGGAAATAACTTAAGAAACTGCTAAAATACAGCCACAGCCTATAATAGAAGTGCAAAAACTACTTATTATTTTTTTTCTTTTTAGTAGTGGATGGCTCCAGATGAAATCAGCAATTAGTAGCAAAGTTGTCAAATGATGAGCAAGTGAGTATCTATGCCAAAGCCAGTCCAAACATGAGGCTTAATTACAAACAAAGAGAAACTAATTTTAAGCTACTCACCAAACAGGAAAGTAAACAATAAGCCTTCCTCCAGAAATCGTCAACTCAGGTTCGATCAGCACACTTCTGGCACAAGGGTGCAGACAAATACTTGCTTAATGTACAATAGCTGGTTTGGAGCCCAAGGGTAACAAGAGCACATGAACTACCTATAACAGCCCTACAACTAGCAGATACAATGTAATACAGTGCAGAGCAGAAACAGACAGTAACATTTTTTTTAAACTGCTGAAGCACAGTCACGGTATATAAGAGAAGTACAAAAAATACTTAGAACCCTTCTGTGTGGATCTCAGCTCAAATAGACTAAATAAATACCTACTGCCACTAGAAGAATAATCTCAGTTCTCCTAATGTAAAAGCAAAGTAAAGGAATGTCCGAAGTGAAACGCTACCACAAACTTAAAAGATATGATAGGCGACAACAAGCAGTGTACTTTAAACAGTTTATAAACATGTGATTATAAAGGCATAAAAACAAGATAATCTGATTAATAAACTCTCCAGCCAATAAAACTACAGGCAGAAATCTTGTGTTTCCCCAACCTTAAACAGTCCAGGCTACCTTACAGTACAGCAAATGGAAAATCCACTGACAACTTAATGTAAAAACAAGTGCATGATAAAGTATAAAAATACACTACTTTATCCAACAGCTATCTAGATAATGAATTTAGCTCAAGTAAATCAGAACAGACAATGAGAAAAAAAAAATCACTTTTTCAATATAAGCACAAGGAAAGGGAAATAAATAATTCAAGATAATAACAGCAGTGTCGAAAGAGAGGGGCCTAATAAGATCATAATAGGGGTGGGCAGCTTAAAATCACCATGTTTAAAAAGCAGATCAACAAATGGAAGGGTGGCTGGGAATGGGAAAACTTAGCAGGGAGTCACCAGCAGTGCTTTAGTTTATGCAGGCTTGAAATCTTTTCAGGCAAAGTCAAAGTTAATAGCATTGTTTAGAAGTGTTATGTGACTACATCATTGCACCTAACGTGTGCACTGTAAGCGCATTGGTCATATGCATGAGCCATTTTCAACTCTCTGTTATTCATTGCATTGCATTGCACTGTTTAATATTTTATATCATCATCATCTTCTTTCAGCTGTTCCCGTTAGGGGTCACCACAGCAGATCACCTGTTTCCATTTCTTCCTGTCCTCTGCATCTTGCTCTGTCACACCAACCACCTGCATATCCTCTCTCACCACATCCATAAACCTTATCTTAGGCCTTCCTCTTTTCCTGTTACCTGTTAGCTTCATCCTTAGCATCTTTTTCCCAATATACTCAGCATCCCTCCTCAGCACATGTCCAAACCAACGTAATCGTGTCTCTCTGGTTTTGTCTCCAAACCTTCCAATCTGGGCTGATCCTCTAATATACTTATGCCTAATCCTGTCCATCCTTGTCACACCCAGTGCAAATCTTAACATCTTTAATTCTGCCACATCCAGCTCAAACTCCTGCCTTTTTGTCAATGCCACTGTCTCCAACCCATATAACATAGCTGGTCTCACTACCCTCTTGTAGACCTTCCCTTTCACTCTTACAGGTACTCGTCTGTCACAAATCACTCCTGACACTCTTCTCCACCCACTCCATCCTGCCTGTACTCTCTTCTTCAACTCTCTTCCACACTCACCGTTACTCTGAACTATTGACCCCAAGTATTTAAACTCATCCACCTTTGCCACCTCTACTTCTTGCATCCTCACCATTCCTCTATCCTCCCTATCATTCACACACATATATTCTGTCTAAGTCCTGCTGACCTTCATTCCTCTTCTCTCTAGAGCATATCTCCATCTCTCAAGGGTCTCCTCCACCTGTTCCCTACTCTCACTACATATCACAATGTCATCTGCAAACATCATAGTCCATGGGGCTCCTGTCTGATCTCGTCTGTCAACCTGTCCATCACCATTGCAAATAAGAAAGGGTTCAGAGCTGATCCTTGATGTAACCCCACCTCCACCTTAAATGCATCCATCACTCCCACTGCAGACCTCACCGCTGTCACACTACCCTCGTACATATCCTGTACCACTCTTACATACTTTTCTGACACTCCTGACTTCCTCATACAATACCACAACTCCTCTCTAGGTACCTTGTCATATGCTTTCTCTAAGTCTACAAAAACACAATGCAACTCCTTCCGACATTCTCTGTACTTCTCCATCAACACATTCAGAGCAAAGATCGCATCTGTAGTGCTCTTTCCTGGCATGAAACCATTCTGCTGATCACTAATCATCATGTCCCTTCTTAACCTTGCTTCCACTACTCTTTCCCATAACTTCATGCTGTGACTGATCAATTTAATCCCCCTGTAGTTACTACAGCTCTGCACATCACCCTTATTCTTAAAAATCAGTACCAAAACACTTTTTCTCCATTCCTCAGGCATCCTCTCACTTTCCAAGATTTCATTAAACAATCTGGTTGAAAACTCCACTGCCATTTCACCTAACCACCTCCATGCTTCCACAGGTATGAAATCTGGGCCAACAGCCTTTCCATTTTTCATTCTCTTCAAAACTATCCTTACTTCCTCCTTGCTAATCCATTGTACTTCATGATTAACTATTCCTACATCATCCAACCTTCTCTCCCTCTCATTCTCTTCATTCATCAACCCCTCAAAGTACTCTTTCCATCTCCTCAACACACTCTCCTTGCTTGTGAGTATGTTTCCCTCATTATCCTTTATCACCTTTACCTGCTGCACATCTTCCTAGCTTGGTCCCTCTGTCTAGCCAATAGGTACAGGTCCTTTTCTCCCTCCTTAATGTCCAACCTTTCATACAACTCTTCATATGCCTTATCCTTAGTCTTCGCCACCTCTCTCTTTGCCATGCACCTCATCTCCTTATACTCATGTATACTTTCTTCATCTCTCTGACAATCCCACTTCTTCTTTGCCAACCTCTTTCTCTGTATACTCTCTTGTACTTCCTCATTCCACCACCATGTCTCCATGTCGTCCTTCCTCTGTCCAGATGTGATAACAAGCACCTTTCTAGCCATCTCCCTTACTAGCTCTGCTGTAGTTACCCAGCTATTTGGGAACTTTTCACTGCCACCCAGTGCCTGCTTAACTCATCCCTGAACTCCACCTCAGAATTACTTTTTCAATTTACACCATTTGATCTTTGGTGCTGCCCTCACACTCCTCCTCCTCTTCTTGATAACCAATGTCATCCTACAAACCACTATCCTATGATGCTTAACTACACTTTCTCCGGTCACCACTTTACAGTCTCCAATCTCCTTCAAACTGGCCCTCCTACATAAGATATAATCCACCCGTGTGCAACTTCCTCCATTCTTGTATGTCACCCTATGCTCCTCCCTCTTATTACAATACATATTCACCACAGCCATGTCCATCCTTTTTGCAAAATCCACTACCATCTGACCTTCTGCATTCCTTTGTTTAACACCATACCTTTATATACATGTGATTATAACTGATCAGAGTACCACATATTAGCAGATAGCATTTGTATGTATATCCAGAATTGACCATGCTGCATTGTACGAAATTTGCAGTATTTAATAGGATCCTGAAACATCCTGCATCATATAGATGTTTGCCTGTGGGACATTTTTCTTTTTGTAAATCTGTGGTAGTTTTGCATGATGTGATGACTTCTGAGGATGTTTGATTCTCCTGAGCCCTCTTCTCCATGATACCACAATTATACAGCATCCCCCAAGCATTTAACCCCCTCCAGGCCACTTCCACCTGCTGGTATGAACTGGTGAAGACATGATACAGGAGAACAGAGAGATCGGGAGACAACATTGGTACTCGCAGAAGATGGTTTGGCACAGTAGTGGGAGGACCATCCCCATCTAGGCTAGCACCATCCAGAAGAGAATTGTGAGCTGTGTGCCTACACCCATTGTAAAGTTGTGATTAGCCCACATAGCCTGCCAATTCACCTGTTCTGGCTACTGTTCATGGCTTTGGGCTTCACTGAGGCTTCAAGAATAACCTGCCTTAAACCAGTATGCTGTCATTATACCTCCCTTGAAAAGGGATGAGTAGGCATATCCAGATCTGTCCTTCTTTCCCCCACCAGCTGTTACAGGTGTTTGGGCAACTAATTGAAACCAGACTGCTTGGGTCACAGTAAAGGCATTATTCCTTTATACCAAAATGGATTCCTCTGTAAGTCATGGTGTGTCCAATCAGTCCCTGAACTCATGAAATGTTGCTTTGTTATATGGTCAGTTAGTGGCATATAGTGATGAAGAGGAAAATGTGCCAGACAAGATATCATACACGTCTGTAATATTCTATGATGCTCATCCATATAGGACTACAGCTAAATGGGGAAATAACTGCATGATACCAAGATATGTCTACTTATTTTATATCACATCAGCTGTGCTACATCATTTTCTAAGTCTGTGTTAAATGTGCTTCTGCCATGTGTTGTTGAAGGGTTGCATGTAAGGTACCATCTGCATGCTATGATACTGCCTACATTTGTGAGGCTTCCTTTGAAAACCACTCTTTAAATAATTATACTTCCACTGAAATGCTTGTCATGAGCACCTTTTGTGGACCTTGATGCATATTTTTCTGCACAGTTATGTTGTCCATAAGTATGTTGTGTTTTTAGTATTGCTGCACCACCTTAGTAATGCACAATGTCCCTGCCCCTAACTCTAACCCAAACCCTACACTTTTAACTTAAAAATAAATCTTTCTGTAATACTGCCACTAAATTAGACAGGCTCAGAGATGCACCCAAACACATACATACACACAGACACACACACACACACACACACACACACACACACACACACACACACACACACACACACACACACACACACACACACACACACATACATATCACATCTAACCCCTTACCTAACCCTAACCCGCAAACACTTGCGCTCATGCATGCACACACTATACCATTACTTGACTCTTATCCTAATCCTAACCAACCTAAATAAGTGCAGAAACACTCTCACTCCTGCACAAATCCTTATATACTTTGTTTTTGGACAGACAGACATTTTAATTTCCAAACATTCAATAGATAAAACTTTTGGCAATTTGAAACCCCCCCCACCCTCCCCATCCCACCCCCAGATATCAAACTATCATCCAGAGTAGAATGGCATCTATTGCATTCATTGCAGATATACAGATTAGTTTTTATGGGAGCAGAATGATCTTACAGTTACATTTAATATATGTATCAAAAAAAGTGGAAGCATGTACATTCTCTGATTGTGAACATGTGATTCTTTGCAAGGTAAAGTAGGGTGAAATGTAATTATCTTTATTTGATGAAATAACAATGAATGTGTACAATCTTTTTGAAAGATCCTGCAAGGTGATTCATGGGTGAGACTGTGGACAAAAGGAGGAGCCCATATTATGTTTGTTTTATAATGATTCCATAATGAAAACCTTGCCAAAAAGGTGGGGGTAG
>NC_056744.1:1459813256-1459834547 GCF_019279795.1 Protopterus annectens | reverse complement strand
CACAAACTACAGTTATTAAGTATTAATTTCCACTCTTTTCATCAAAATGTATTAATTTTGACAGAAACCTCAGGAAAACACACTGTGAAAATAAGTTTATTTAGTTGGAGAACTACTGCCAAGCCTTATCTTTCCTGCATATTATAAGATCATAGGAGGTTACTAGGCTATTGGCCCTGAGGCTCTTATAAGCCTAGCCAAGAGTTTAGCCCATACTTAGACAAGTCAGCACCTGATGCCCCTGTGCATCAGGGACACAGGTGGAATCCCAGGGGTATATTTCGGTTTCCCCTCCAGTTATCCAGATTGTACTTAAAAAGGAGTAAAGAGGTACTCTGCTTGACGTGGAGAAGGAGTCTATTCAATAGATGGGGGATTCTCTGGGACACAAATCTGTCCCACCAGCAAGATCTGTTGATGTCACAGACCAGTTTGAGGCTGTGCATGGGAGTTACTCGAATGGAGCTTGACTTAAAGATATGCAGCAGTCCCATCAAGGTGGGATCTGTGATCGCCTTGTATGCCAGACAGAGGTCACCTCCGGGGAGTCTGTATGAAACTGAGTATAGGGATAGGACTTTTAGCCTATCTATGTATGGTAGATGTTTGAGGCCCTGGATTCTCCTGATAAGGAACCTCTGTGGTCTCTCCAGCTGCTGCATGTGCTTTGCGAGGTGCATGCCGAAAGAGGCATTGTACTCAATAATGGACCTTATAAGGGAAGACTACAGGGCTGTTATGACTTCTTTGCCCCTGTATGAGATACCCTTACTTATGAGGTGGGCCATGTTGAAGGCATTCCATACAACATAAGCAACATGATGGTCAAAAGTCAGGTTGCTAACAACCTGGGTGCCCCAATCCCTCACAACTGATTGCATGCTTAGGACGTTGTTATTAATGTGGTAATTTGTAGGGATGTCACTCTCTCCAAAGGGGATGATGATGCATTTTTTGGTATTCAGCTTGAGGCCATGTTTCTGGCACCAGTCATTTGTCTGAGTGAGAACCTCTTAGAAGATGTCTACATCACTAGGGGAAATGATGACAGCACCCAGCTTGCAGCCATCTGCAAACTTGGTCAGCCATAGCCCACTGGCTTTGGCCTGCACCTCAGAAAAGTATATCCCAAATAACAGAGACCAACCCCTGGGGTACGCCGCTTGTTATAGGTCTTCTGCTTGAGGTGGCTTCCCCTATTTTGATTAGGTGCATTCTATCATTGCGCCAGTTTGCAACCCATATGGTACCATACGAATTAATGCCTAGTTGAGAGAGTTTATCTATTATGCCCAAGTAGGGAATAGTCTCAAAGGCTTTAGCAAGGTCAAGGTAGGCAGTGTGCACCATCTTCCCCTCGTCCATGGCTTTGGTGACTGTCTCAAAGAAGTGGACCAAATTTGGCAAACATGAAACTGTGTGGGACTGACAGTTTGGAGGTTGCCAATGCCCTTGTTAATGAGGTCCATGATAATCCGTTCCATGGTCTTGCAGATCAGGCTAGTTAAGCTGATGGGTCTATAATTTCCCAGATCAGTAGACACTCCACCTTTGTGTAAAGGGATGACAGTGGCTGTCCTCCACTCAGCTGGGATAAAGCCAGTACTAAGGCTTTGGTTGAATAGGGTGCCTAATGGTGCTGCAAGTTCCTGCCTGAGTTCACATAGGATGCAGACTGGTATGTTATCTGGTCCCATGGAGGCTGTATTTTATTGCCTTTGAGAGAGCAGTGATGAACTGTTCCCTAAATATAAGGCGATGGGGGCATGTACTGGGGATGTCCTGGTTTACTGATGGAGGGACAGAGGGATGAAGTTTTCAATGAATCTGTCAGCCAGCAAGTTTGCTATATCTACGGCATTTGTATATTTGGTGTCCTTGACCACCAGTTCTGAACAGATCTAGGTGCATCCTTTGAGGTTGCGGACATATGCGAAGAAGGCCTTATGATTGTCTCTAGTAGATATGGCCAATTTGTACTCAAAGTTTGCTTTGGAGGATTTCACTAGTGCTCTTAGTTGCTTGTTCAGGCTAAAGAGACATTGCTTCCAATTGGGCACCTGCTCCTTCATGGTCTTAGACAGCAATTTTTTTTTCCTTTTGTTATAGTGTTTATTTATTACAGATGTCCACCAGACAGGTTTACTCTTCCTTGCAAAGGATTATTTAGTCCTGTCAGGTATTCCTGATTGCATGCATCTATATAAATGCTTGTATAGTGCTTTGGTGCAGTTTTGGATAGTAATTCCATTTTGTACAGCTGGGAAGGGGGCTTTGAAGCTGTTTATACCATACCTTAGGAGGCTGTAATCAGCTTTGGAGAAGTTTTTATGTCTGATCCTAGCTGACCTTCATTCCTCTTCTCTCTAGAGCATATCTCCATCTCTCCAGGGTCTCCTCCACCTGTTCCCTACTCTCACTACATATCACAATGTCACAATGTCATCTGCAAACATCATAGTCCCTGGGGCTCCTGTCTGATCTCGTCTGTCAACCTGTCCATCACCATTGCAAATAAGAAAGGGTTCAGAGCTGATCCTTGATGTAACCCCACCTCCACCTTAAACGCATCCGTCACTCCCACTGCAGACCTCACCGCTGTCACACTACCCTCGTACATATCCTGTACCACTCTTACATACTTTTCTGACACTCCTGACTTCCTCATACAATACCACAACTCCTCTCTAGGTACCCTGTCATATGCTTTCTCTAAGTCTACAAAAACACAATGGAACTCCTTCCGACATTCTCTGTACTTCTCCATCAACACTCTCAGAGCAAAGATCGCATCCGTAGTGCTCTTTCCTGGCATGAAACCATACTGCTGATCACTAATCATCATGTCCTTTCTTAACCTTGCTTCCACTACTCTTTCCCATAACTTCATGCTGTGACTGATCAATTTAATCCCTCTGTAGTTACTACAGCTCTGCACATCACCCTTATTCTTAAAAATCGGTACCAAAACACTTTTTCTCCATTCCTCAGGCATCCTCTCACTTTCCAAGATTTCATTAAACAATCTGGTTGAAAACTCCACTGCCATTTCACCTAAACACCTCCATGCTTCCACAGGTATGAAATCTGGGCCAACAGCCTTTCCATTCTTCATTCTCTTCATAGCTATCCTTACTTCCTCCTTGTTAATCCATTGTACTTCATGATTCACTATTCCTACATCATCCAACCTTCTCTCTGTCTCATTCTCTTCATTCATCAACCCCTCAAAGTACTCTTTCCATCTCCTCAACACACTCTCCTTGCTTGTGAGTATGTTTCCCTCATTATCCTTTATCACCTTTACCTGCTGCACATCTTCCTAGCTCGGTCCCTCTGTCTAGCCAATAGGTACAGGTCTTTTTCTCCCTCCTTAGTGTCCAACCTTTCATACAACTCTTCATATGCCTTATCCTTAGCCTTCACCACCTCTCTCTTTGCCATGCACCTCATCTCCTTATACTCCTGTCTACTTTCTTCATCTCTTTGACAATCCCACTTCTTCTTTGCCAACCTCTTTCTCTGTATACTCTCCTGTACTTCCTCATTCCACCACCATGTCTCCTTGTCGTCCTTCCTCTGTCCAGATGTGATAACAAGCACCTTTCTAGCCATCTCCCTTACTAGCTCTGCTGTAGTTACTCAGCTATTTGCTAACTCTTCACTGCCACCCAGTGCCTGCCTTAACTCATCCCTGAACTCCACCTCAGAATTACTTTTTCAATTTCCACCATTTGATCTTTGGTGCTGCCCTCACACTCCTCCTCCTCTTCTCGATAACCAATGTCATCCTACAAACCACTATCCTATGATGCTTAACTACACTTTCTCCGGTCACCACTTTACAGTCTCCAATCTCCTTCAAACTGGCCCTCCTACATAAGATATAATCCACCTGTGTGCAACTTCCTCCATTCTTGTATGTCACCCTATGCTCCTCCCTCTTATTACAATACGTATTCACCATGGCCATGTGCATCCTTTTTGCAAAATCCACTACCATCTGACCTTCTGCATTCCTTTGTTTAACACCATACCTTTATATACATGTGATTATAACTGATCAGAGTACCACATATTAGCAGATAGCATTTGTATGTATATCCAGAATTGACCATGCTGCATTGTACAAAATTTGCAGTATTTAATAGGATCCTGAAACATCCTGCATCATATAGATGTTTGCTCAGGGACATTTTTCTTTTTGTAAATCTGTGGTAGTTTTGCAGGACTAAGACAGAATATATGTGTGTGAATGATAGGGAGGATAGAGGAATGGTGAGGATGCAAAAAGTAGAGGTGGCAAAGGAGTGAAAGGGAAGGTCTACAAGAGGGTAGTGAGACCAGCTATGTTATATGAGTTGGAGACAGTGGCATTGACAAAAAGGCAGGAGTTTGAGCTGGATGTGGCAGAATTAAATATGTTAAGATTTGCACTGGGTGTGACAAGGGTGGACAGGATTAGGAATAAGTATATTAGAGGATCAGCCCAGATTGGAAGGTTTGGAGACAAAACCAGAGAGACACGATTATGTTGGTTTGGACATGTGCTGAGGAGGGCTGCTGAGTATATTGGGAAAAAGATGCTAAGGATGAAGCTACCAGGTAACAGGAAAAGAGGAAGGCCTAAGATAAGGTTTATGGATGTGGTGAGAGAGTATATGCAGGTGGTTGGTGTGACAGAGCAAGATGCAGAGGACAGGAAGAAATGGAAACAGGTGATCTGCTGTGGTGACCCCTAATGGAAACAGCCGAAAGAAGATGATGATGATATAAAATATTAAACAGTGCAATGCAATGCAATGAATAACAGAGAGTTGAAATTGGCTCATGCATATGACCAATGCGTTTACAGTGCACACGTTAGGTGCAATGATGTGGTCACGTAACACTTCTAAACAATGCTATTAACTTTGACTTTGCCTGAAAAGATTTCAAGCCTGCATAAACTAAAGCACTGCTTGTGACTCCCTGCTAAGTTTTCCCATTCCCAGCCACCCTTCCATTTGTTGATCTGCTTTTTAAACCTGGTGATTTTAAGCTGCCCACCCCTATTATGATCTTATTAAGCCCCTCTCTTTCTACACTGCTGTTATTATCTTGAATTATTTATTTCCCTTTCCTTGTGCTTATATTGAAAAAGTGATTTTTTTTTCTCATTGTCTGTTCTGATTTACTTGAGCTAAAGTCATTATCTAGATAGCTGTTGGATAAAGTAGTGTATTTTTATACTTTATCATGCACTTGTTTTTACATGAAGTTGTCAGTGGATTTTCCATTTGCTGTACTGTAAGGTAGCCTGGACTGTTTAAGGTTGGGGAAACACAAGATTTCTGCCTGTAGTTTTATTGGCTGGAGGGTTTATTAATCAGATTATCTTGTTTTTTATGCCTTTATAATCACATGTTTATAAACTGTTTAAAGTACACTGCTTGTGGTCGCATATCATATCTTTTAAGTTTGTGGTAGCATTTCACTTCGGACATTCCTTTACTTTGGTTTTACATTAGGAGAACTGAGATTATTCTTCTAGTGGCAGTAGGTATTTATTTGGTCTATTTGAGCTGAGATACACACAGAAGGGTTCTAAGTATTTTTTGTACTTCTCTTATATACTGTGACTGTGCTTCAGCAGTTTAAAAAAAATGCTACTGTCTGTTTCTGCTCTGCACTGTATTACATTGTATCTGCTAGTTGTAGGGCTGTTATAGGTAGTTCATGTGGTCTTGTTACACTTGGGCTCCAAAGCAGCTATTTTACATTAAGATGGAATTTGTCTGCACCCTTGTGCCAGAAGTGTGCTGATCGAACCTGAGTTGAGGATTTCTGGCGGAAGGCTTATTGTTTACTTTCCTGTTTGGTGAGTAGCTTAAAATTAGTTTCTCTTTGTTTGTAATTAAGCCTCATGTTTGGACTGGCTTTGGCATAGATACTCAGCTGCTCATCATTTGACAACTTTGCTACTAATTGCTGATTTCATCTGGAGCCATCCACTACTAAAAAGAAAAAAATAATAAGTAGTTTTTGCACTTCTATTATAGTCTGTGGCTGTATTTTAGCACTTTCTTAAGTTATTTCCTGTTATATTTGCACTTTATAGCAATAAAGACTGTACTGTCTGCTATACATAGCTAATTGTAGTTAATGGCACTATCTTACATTGTATCTGTTAATTGTAGGGCTGCTGTAGATAGTTTGTGTGATCTTATTACACTTGCATTCCAAACCAACTAGTCTACATTAAGAAGGTGTTTATTTGCACGCTTGCATTAGAAGTGTGCTGATCAACCTAACCTGAGACAGAGATTGCTGGTGAAAGCTTATTGTGTGCTTTCCAAATTATAGTTGGCTTAAAATTAGTTTCTGTTTGCTCATATTTAAGCCTTGCATTTGCCGTTGCTGCTCTTCACTCAGCGGCAATTAGCAGTACCCTGTATAGATGCAAAAGCCTAGAAACTCAGTTTTTCCCTTAACAACTGTCACTGAAACCCTTCCAAGCTTCTCTGCTGCTCTAGGAGCAAATCAGTTGCTCAATGAGAAGTGTTGCCTTATTGATCAACCTTAGCCTATACAAAGTATAATTCCCTCTTGTAGTGTTGATACTACCAGCACAGTCCTGTCAAATTAACCAATTCCCTTCCCTAATAAAACATACAGTAAGAACCTGCTATCATGGACAGGCAGTTTCCCATAATTTCTCTGAACAGTCTGATAGACAAAGGCATCTTGAGGCAAGGTAGCAATTGTATCATGTATACTGACAACCATTTACTCCTGAAATAAGAAAATACTTTATGATAAATATAGTTACACTATGCAACTGGAGGCAAGACTCTCACATATGAACAAATCGAATGCCAAACAGGTTATAAGCACACACACACACACACACACACACACACACACACACACACACACACACACACACACACACACACACACACACACACACACACACACACACACACACACACACACACACACACACACACACACACACACACACACACACACACTTTCCAGACGGAATAAGGATACAACACATAAACCCACATATACAAAGGTACTCGTTAGTAACTTACCAAAAGATCAGCGGCCCAAACAGAAACCATTTACACTCCATAATAATGCAAAAATCAACCACAAAATATAATAACACACACCAATGTCTCAACAAATAAACCCCTAAGGCATTACACCACAAAACCTAATGAACCGATCATAGGTGACTCCATTGTGAGACGCATGTTCCCCTCAGCAGGGTAGATAAGGAGCAGATTACGGATATCTGCCTGCTAGGTACCAGGATCCATCAAGCTACTCAAGCACTCAGGTCACCCAATCACAAGTACCACAATGACTCTGCGTAGTCCATGTGAGAGGGAATGACTTGGGGCGTACCTCACTGGACTATATAAGGAGAGACATGACTGAGCTCCCAGATTATGTTCTTAGGCAGGTATAAGCCTAGCCTTAAACAGTATTCTATCTTCTGCAAGGATGATGCCACAATCTAAACAAAAAGTGATGGACTTTAACAACTGGCTCAGATTTTGGTGTCAGTCCAAGGAGATGCAATATCTGTCAGCCTGGAAAGGCATGGTGAACAGGCCACTTTGCTTTGCCAGAGATGGTCTGCAACTGTCTCATCCAGGCGATTGGGTACCGGCAAAAGCATCAGCCATCCCTACTGTGAATTTTTTTAGGCAGTGTCAAAATAACTAACCTCCCAACATAACAAAATCCTCATTAGATAAGCTCATGGTACTGCTGCTTAATGCTAGGAATCTAAACAAGAAACTGCATGCCCATTTTGGAAGATGCTGACATCTGTGCAGTCTCCGAGACATTGCTCAAAGGCATGGAAAGTGTCCCAGCCGTGCAAAGATACAGTGCCTTCCATGCATTCAGACCACAAACTGAGCAAGAAAGAACCAAAGGAGCAGGTATTCATCTTCATTAAGGATAAATACACCTTAAGACTGGTCAAACAGTATGACTCTCTTGAACTACTCCATGTCCAATTAACTACAGGAAAGACCCCTACCACATCTTAGCTAGCTATAGGTCTCCCACCATGAAACAGGAAAAGCATACTACGTGCCTGAACTTACTGAAGTCACTTGCCGTACAGCCCAACACCTTTCTCAAGGGTGATTTTAATTATCCTACTATCAAGAGGGAAACTGACACAACCACAAACTTGTTGGCTCAGAGGTTCTTGAACTTTGTCAGTGTAAATGTTCTGGAACAGCTAGTCAGCACACCCACAAGAGGCTCAAATGTCTTGGTCATAGTACTTACTAACATGAGTCATCATTGCACCCCCCATGTGATGTCCTCCCTGGTAAGATCAGACCATAAATCAGTCTCATTTGATAAAATTACAAGACCAGATAACTCAACAAGCTCAAAAACACTGAAGAATTTTTCAAAGACAAATTACCTCTTACTAAGTAATGGTATAAGAAATTGCAAAGCCACCTCAAACCCAGATAACATGGACTCCTATGCAGAGGTACACCAATACTCTGTAAAACCATTTAAGCAACTGTATAGAATCGGCTGTACCTGACTGGATTAAATACAGTTCTTGACCAAAAAACAAGCCACCCTGATTGACCCCTAGTATGAACAGGCTATACAACAACATAAAGAAACTAATGTCCAAGAACAAGAGGGAACTGGTTCAGCAGAGAAAGAAATCTCTCTCTCTAGCTTAAACAAACAAATAAGAGATCTTGACAAGTATTCTAAAACTAAATATGAAGCAGAAATAGCCTCCCTAGCTCCTCCCTAGCTAAAGATAATCACAAGGCATTCTTTAACTACATCCAAAATCTCAATGGGAATACCCAGCTATGTGATAAACTAGTTGTGGATGGCACCACCCATACTCAACCAGAGGTAATAGCCAACCTGCTAGCTGACAGATTTGGAACAAGCATCACCCTTTCTTCCCTCCAGTCATCCCCCAAAGTATACTTGCCACCATTCCTCAGCTTAATATCTCAAGAGAGCGGGTCATCTTGGCACTCTGCAAGGCAAAAACATGGCATCAATAGGGCCAGACAACATCCCAGAATGCCTTTTAAACAACTTAAAAATATGATCTAGCAAACCCACTGGGATCGCTGTTTAACTACAGCCTGTGAACTGACTATGTTCCAGCAAAATGGAGGACAACAACAGTAATCTCTCAGTTTGCTAAGTTTGCTGATGATGTGCAAAATGGGAGCAATCACTGAGTCTCCAAATGATGTTAACAAACTGCAGACAGGGTTCGCACAGACAAGTGATTGGTGCCAAAGTCACAGACTAAAGCTAAATGCAAGAAAAAAATGCATTATTATTCCCTTTTTGAAGAATGACACCCTGCTAAACACATTATGCATAAAACCTTCATAAGTGTAGTCCCAGCGGTATGTGACCTGGATACTCAGGTTGACAGCAACCTGAACTTTGACCACCACATATCCACAGTAGTAAGGAAATGCTTCTATATGGCACATATAAGTAAAGGCATTACATCTAGATCTATGGATGTTATAATTTCATTATACTCAGCCCTCATCAGACCAATAACTGAGTACAATGCTCTTGCTCCCCTTTGCGTGTACCTCACCAGACACCTGCAACAACTGGAGAGATCATAGAGGTTTCTCACCAAGAAATTACAGGGTACACAAAGCAAGTCTTACATGGAAAGGCTGAAAGCCCTGTCACTGTATTCTGTCTCATACAGGTTGTTATGGGGTGACTTGTGCCTGTTTTACAGGGCAGTCTATCACCCGACCTTGATGGAAATGCTAGACCCTTGTTAATAAAACTGCATGAGGGTCACTTGCTCCTAATCTTTGGCATGAACATATCATGCTGGTCAGACAGATGTCTCTCCCAGAGACTGGCATTTCTCGTGAACTTTGTGTGTGATGTAGATGTATTTTCCTGTTTGCAATTACCACTAGTATATAATGGTTAGAAGTATATAAATTACTTATGTTCCATTGAAATTTGGATTATGGCAAGCAATACTGTGATAACATGTGGTGATGATGTGGTTCCCAACTTCAGGTAAGTAAATAAAGGGCATAACCTAACAGTGAGATTCTGACATAATCAGTTCATTACTGGTATATATATATATATATATATATATATATATATATATATATATATATATATATATATATATTAGGTATATCACCACCATTAATTTACATATTACCCAGGAGTCCTTGTCACATAGCAATAATACAATTTTATAATATTAGTTATCTGAGTTATTTTTTATATATTCCTCACTTAAATACTTACAGTTATGATTATGGCATACCTTCCACATACTTTACAACATGTATAATGCAAATTGAAAATATATATATTATTTTTATAGCAGTTATTAAATTTTTTTTTTCTGATTACTAATGTGATACATATGCTAGTTTTGTCACAAGTGTATTTTTGTTTAGTGGCGTATATCTTTAAGTTTACTAACTGCATGTGAGGTGAGCTTTAAAGTCTAACAAGATATCAGCCATTCTCCACCTAGTATCTGTCATCCTTCTTGTAGTGCACATCACCTGCTTTTACTGACAGAAGAATGTTCATCTACAGTGTCTCTATCAAATAGGTATATTTCGGTTTCCCCTCCAGTTATCCAGATTGTACTTAAAAAGGAGTAAAGAGGTACTCTGCTTGACGTGGAGAAGGAGTCTATTCAATAGATGGGGGATTCTCTGGGACACAAAGCTGTCTCGCCAGCAAGATCTGTTGATGTCACAGACCAGTTTGAGGCTGTGCATGTGAGTTACTCGAGTGGAGCTTGACTTCCAGATATGCAGCAGTTCCATCAAGGTGGGATCTGTGATCGCCTTGTATGCCAGACAGAGGTCACCTCTGGGGAGTCTGTATGAAACTGAGTATAGGGATAGGACTTTTAGCCTATCTGTGTATGGTAGATGTTTGAGGCCCTGGATTCTCCTGATGAGGAACCTCTGTGGTCTCTCCAGCTGCTGCATGTGCTTTGCAAGGTGCATGCCGAAAGAGGCATTGTACTCAATAATGGACCTTATAAGGGAAGAATACAGGGCTGTTATGACTTCCTTGCCCCTGTATGAGATACACTTACTTATGAGGTGGGCCATGTTGAAGGCTTTCCATACAACATAAGCAACATGGTGGTCAAAAGTCAGGTTGCTAACAACCTGGGTGCCCCAATCCCTCACAACTGATTGCATGCTTAGGACATTGTTATTAATGTGGTAATTTGTGGGGATGTCACTCTCTCCAAAGGGGATGATGATGCATTTTTTGGTATTCAGCTTGAGGCCATGTTTCTGGCACCAGTCATTTGTCTGAGTGAGAACCTCTTGGAAGATGTCTACATCACTAGGGGAATTGATGACAGCACCCAGCTTGCAGCCATCTGCAAACTTGGTCAGCCATAGCCCACTGGCTTTGGCCTGCACCTCAGAAAAGTATATCCCAAATAACAGAGACCAACCCCTGGGGTACGCCGCTTGTTATAGGTCTACTGCTTGAGGTGGCTTCCCCTATTTTGATTAGGTGCATTCTATCATTGCGCCAGTTTGCAACCCATATGGTACCATACGAATTAATGCCTAGCTGAGAGAGTTTATCTATTATGCCCAAGTAGGGAATAGTCTCAAAGGCTTTAGCAAGGTCAAGGTAGGCAGTGTGCACCATCTTCCCCTCGTCCATGGCTTTGGTGACTGTCTCAAAGAAGTGGACCAAATTTGGCAAACATGAAACTGTGTGGGACTGACAGTTTGGAGGTTGCCAATGCCCTTGTTAATGAGGTCCATGATAATCCATTCCATGGTCTTGCAGATCAGGCTAGTTAAGCTGATGGGTCTATAATTTCCCAGATCAGTAGACACTCCACCTTTGTGTAAAGGGATGACAGTGGCTGTCCTCCACTCAGCTGGGATAAAGCCAGTACTAAGGCTTTGGTTGAATAGGGTGCCTAATGGTGCTGCAAGTTCCTGCCTGAGTTCACATAGGATGCAGACTGGTATGTTATCCGGTCCCATGGAGGCTGTATTTTATTGCCTTTGAGAGAGCAGTGATGAACTGTTCCCTAAATATAAGGCGATGGGGGCATGTACTGGGGATGTCCTGGTTTACTGATGGAGGGACAGAGGGATGAAGTTTTCAATGAATCTGTCAGCCACCAAGTTTGCTATATCTATGGCATTTGTATATTTGGTGTCCTTGACCACCAGTTCTGAACAGATCTAGGTGCATCCTTTGAGGTTGCGGACATATGCGAAGAAAGCCTTATGATTGTCTCTAGTAGATATGGCCAATTTGTACTCGAAGTTTGCTTTGGAGGATTTCACTAGTGCTCTTAGTTGCTTGTTCAGGCTAAAGAGACATTGCTTCCAATTGGGCACCTGCTCCTTCATGGTCTTAGACAGCATTTTTTTTTCCTTTTGTTATAGTGTTTATTTATTACAGATGTTCACCAGACAGGTTTACTCTTCCTTGCAAAGGATTATTTAGTCCTGTCAGGTATTCCTGATTGCATGCATCTATATAAATGCTTGTATAGTGCTTTGGTGCAGTTTTGGATAGTAATGCCATTTTGTACAGCTGGGAAGGGGGCTTTGAAGCTGTTTATACCATACCTTAGGAGGCTGTAATCAGCTTTGGAGAAGTTTTTATGTCTGATCCTAGCTGACCTTCATTCCTCTTCTCTCTAGAGCATATCTCCATCTCTCCAGGGTCTCCTCCACCTGTTCCCTACTCTCACTACATATCACAATGTCACAATGTCATCTGCAAACATCATAGTCCATGGGGCTCCTGTCTGATCTCGTCTGTCAACCTGTCCATCACCATTGCAAATAAGAAAGGGTTCAGAGCTGATCCTTGATGTAACCCCACCTCCACCTTAAACGCATCCGTCACTCCCACTGCAGACCTCACCGCTGTCACACTACCCTCGTACATATCCTGTACCACTCTTACATACTTTTCTGACACTCCTGACTTCCTCATACAATACCACAACTCCTCTCTAGGTACCCTGTCATATGCTTTCTCTAAGTCTACAAAAACACAATGGAACTCCTTCCAACATTCTCTGTACTTCTCCATCAACACTCTCAGAGCAAAGATCGCATCCGTAGTGCTCTTTCCTGGCATGAAACCATACTGCTGATCACTAATCATCATGTCCTTTCTTAACCTTGCTTCCACTACTCTTTCCCATAACTTCATGCTGTGACTGATCAATTTAATCCCTCTGTAGTTACTACAGCTCTGCACATCACCCTTATTCTTAAAAATCGGTACCAAAACACTTTTTCTCCATTCCTCAGGCATCCTCTCACTTTCCAAGATTTCATTAAACAATCTGGTTGAAAACTCCACTGCCATTTCACCTAAACACCTCCATGCTTCCACAGGTATGAAATCTGGGCCAACAGCCTTTCCATTCTTCATTCTCTTCATAGCTATCCTTACTTCCTCCTTGTTAATCCATTGTACTTCATGATTCACTATTCCTACATCATCCAACCTTCTCTCTGTCTCATTCTCTTCATTCATCAACCCCTCAAAGTACTCTTTCCATCTCCTCAACACACTCTCCTTGCTTGTGAGTATGTTTCCCTCATTATCCTTTATCACCTTTACCTGCTGCACATCTTCCTAGCTTGATCCCTCTGTCTAGCCAATAGGTACAGGTCCTTTTCTCCCTCCTTAGTGTCCAACCTTTCATACAACTCTTCATATGCCTTATCCTTAGCCTTCGCCACCTCTCTCTTTGTCATGCACCTCATCTCCTTATACTCCTGTCTACTTTCTTCATCTCTTTGACAATCCCATTTCTTCTTTGCCAACCTCTTTCTCTGTATACTCTCCTGTACTTCCTCATTCCACCACCATGTCTCCTTGTCGTCCTTCCTCTGTCCAGATGTGATAACAAGCACCTTTCTAGCCATCTCCCTTACTAGCTCTGCTGTAGTTACTCAGCTATTTGCTAACTCTTCACTGCCACCCAGTGCCTGCCTTAACTCATCCCTGAACTCCACCTCAGAATTACTTTTTCAATTTCCACCATTTGATCTTTGGTGCTGCCCTCACATTCCTCCTCCTCTTCTTGATAACCAATGTCATCCTACAAACCACTATCCTATGATGCTTAACTACACTTTCTCCGGTCACCACTTTACAGTCTCCAATCTCCTTCAAACTGGCCCTCCTACATAAGATATAATCCACCTGTGTGCAACTTCCTCCATTCTTGTATGTCACCCTATGCTCCTCCCTCTTATTACAATACGTATTCACCATGGCCATGTCCATCCTTTTTGCAAAATCCACTACCATCTGACCTTCTGCATTCCTTTGTTTAACACCATACCTTTATATCCATGTGATTATAACTGATCAGAGTACCACATATTAGCAGATAGCATTTGTATGTATATCCAGAATTGACCATGCTGCATTGTACAAAATTTGCAGTATTTAATAGGATCCTGAAACATCCTGCATCATATAGATGTTTGCCTGCGGGACATTTTTCTTTTTGTAAATCTGTGGTAGTTTTGCAGGACTAAGACAGAATATATGTGTGTGAATGATAGGGAGGATAGAGGAATGGTGAGGATGCAAGAAGTAGAGGTGGCAAAGGAGTGAAAGGGAAGGTCTACAAGAGGGTAGTGAGACCAGCTATGTTATATGAGTTGGAGACAGTGGCATTGACAAAAAGGCAGGAGTTTGAGCTGGATGTGGCAGAATTAAAGATGTTAAGATTTGCACTGGTTGTGACAAGGGTGGACAGGATTAGGAATAAGTATATTAGAGGATCAGCCCAGATTGGAAGGTTTGGAGACAAAACCAGAGAGACACGATTACGTTGGTTTGGACATGTGCTGAGGAGGGATGCTGAGTATATTGGGAAAAAGATGCTAAGGATGAAGCTACCAGGTAACAGGAAAAGAGGAAGGCCTAAGATAAGGTTTATGGATGTGGTGAGAGAGGATATGCAGGTGGTTGGTGTGACAGAGCAAGATGCAGAGGACAGGAAGAAATGGAAACAGGTGATCTGCTGTGGCGACCCCTAACGGGAACAGCTGAAAGAAGATGATGATGATATAAAATATTAAACAGTGCAATGCAATGCAATGAATAACAGAGAGTTGAAATTGGCTCATGCATATGACCAATGCGTTTACAGTGCACACGTTAGGTGCAATGATGTGGTCACGTAACACTTCTAAACAATGCTATTAACTTTGACTTTGCCTGAAAAGATTTCAAGCCTGCATAAACTAAAGCACTGCTGGTGACTCCCTGCTAAGTTTTCCCATTCCCAGCCACCCTTCCATTTGTTGATCTGCTTTTTAAACCTGGTGATTTTAAGCTGCCCACCCCTATTATGATCTTATTAAGCCCCTCTCTTTCGACACTGCTGTTATTATCTTGAATTATTTATTTCCCTTTCCTTGTGCTTATATTGAAAAAGTGATTTTTTTTTCTCATTGTCTGTTCTGATTTACTTGAGCTAAATTCATTATCTAGATAGCTGTTGGATAAAGTAATGTATTTTTATACTTTATCATGCACTTGTTTTTACATGAAGTTGTCAGTGGATTTTCCATTTGCTGTACTGTAAGGTAGCCTGGACTGTTTAAGGTTGTGGAAACTCAAGATTTCTGTAGTTTTATTGGCTGTAGGGTTTATTAATCAGATTATCTTGTTTTTTATGCCTTTATAATCACATGTTTATAAACTGTTTAAAGTACACTGCTTGTGGTCGCATATCATATCTTTTAAGTTTGTGGTAGCATTTCACTTCGGACATTCCTTTACTTTGGTTTTACATTAGGAGAACTGAGATTATTCTTCTAGTGGCAGTAGGTATTTATTTGGTCTATTTGAGCTGAGATACACACAGAAGGGTTCTAAGTATTTTTTGTACTTCTCTTATATACTGTGACTGTGCTTCAGCAGTTTAAAAAAAATGCTACTGTCTGTTTCTGCTCTGCACTGTATTACATTGTATCTGCTAGTTGTAGGGCTGTTATAGGTAGTTCATGTGGTCTTGTTACACTTGGGCTCCAAAGCAGCTATTGTACATTAAGAAGGAATTTGTCTGCACCCTTGTGCCAGAAGTGTGCTGATCGAACCTGAGTTGAGGATTTCTGGCGGAAGGCTTATTATTTACTTTCCTGTTTGGTGAGTAGCTTAAAATTAGTTTCTCTTTGTTTGTAATTAAGCCTCATGTTTGGACTGGCTTTGGCATAGATACTCACCTGCTCATCATTTGACAACTTTGCTACTAATTGCTGATTTCATCTGGAGCCATCCACTACTAAAAAGAAAAAAATAATAAGTAGTTTTTGCACTTCTATTATAGTCTGTGGCTGTATTTTAGCACTTTCTTAAGTTATTTCCTGTTATATTTGCACTTTATAGCAATAAAGACTGTACTGTCTGCTATACATAGCTAATTGTAGTTAATGGCACTATCTTACATTGTATCTGTTAATTGTAGGGCTGCTGTAGATAGTTTGTGTGATCTTATTACACTTGCATTCCAAACCAGCTAGTCTACATTAAGAAGGTGTTTATTTGCACGCTTGCATTAGAAGTGTGCTGATCAACCTAACCTGAGACAGAGATTGCTGGTGAAAGCTTATTGTGTGCTTTCCAAATTATAGTTGGCTTAAAATTAGTTTCTGTTTGCTCATATTTAAGCCTTGCATTTGGCGGTGCTGCTGTTCACTCAGCGGCAATTAGCAGTACCCTGTATAGATGCAAAAGCCTAGAAACTCAGTTTTTCCCTTAACAACTGTCACTGAAACCCTTCCAAGCTTCTCTGCTGCTCTAGGAGCAAATCAGTTGCTCAATGAGAAGTGTTGCCTTATTGATCAACCTTAGCCTATACAAAGTATAATTCCCTCTTGTAGTGTTGATACTACCAGCACAGTCCTGTCAAATTAACCAATTCCCTTCCCTAATAAAACATACAGTAAGAACCTGCTATCATGGACAGGCAGTTTCCCATAATTTCTCTGTACAGTCTGATAGACATAGGCATCTTGAGGCAGGGTAGCAATTGTATCATATATACTGACAACCATTTACTCTTGAAATAAGAAAATACTTTATGATAAATATAGTTACACTATGCAACTGGAGGCAAGACTCTCACATATGAACAAATCGAACGCCAAACAGGTTATAAGCACACACACACACACACACACACACACACACACACACACACACACACACACACACACACACACACACACACACACACACACACACACACACACACACACACACACACACACACACACACACACACACACACACACACTTTCCAGACGGAATAAGGATACAACACATAAACCCACATATGCAAAGGTACTCGTTAGTAACTTACCAAAAGATCAGAGGCCCAAACAGAAACCATTTACACTCCATAATAATGCAAAAATCAACCACAACATATAATAACACACACCAATGTCTCAACAAATAAACCCCTAAGGCATTACACCACAAAACCTAATGAACCGATCATAGGTGACTCCATTGTGAGACGCATGTTCCCCTCAGCAGGGTAGATAAGGAGCAGATTACGGATATCTGCCTGCTAGGTACCAGGATCCATCAAGCTACTCAAGCACTCAAGTCACCCAATCACAAGTACCACAATGACTCTGCGTAGTCCATGTGAGAGGGAATGACTTGGGGCGTACCTCACTGGACTATATAAGGAGAGACATGACTGAGCTCCCAGATTATGTTCTTAGGCAGGTATAAGCCTAGCCTTAAACAGTATTCTATCTTCTGCAAGGATGATGCCACAATCCAAACAAAAAGTGATGGACTTTAACAACTGGCTCAGATTTTGGTGTCAGTCCAAGGAGATGCAATATCTGTCAGCCTGGAAAGGCATGGTGAACAGGCCACTTTGCTTTGCCAGAGATGGTCTGCAACTGTCTCATCCAGGCGATTGGGTACTGGCAAAAGCATCAGCCATCCCTACTGTGAATTTTTTTAGGCAGTGTCAAAATAACTAACCTCCCAACATAACAAAATCCTCAACAGATAAGCTCATGGTACTGCTGCTTAATGCTAGGAATCTAAACAAGAAACTGCATGCCCATTTTGGAAGATGCTGACATCTGTGCAGTCTCCGAGACATTGCTCAAAGGCATGGAAAGTGTCCCAGCCATGCAAAGATACAGTGCCTTCCATGCATTCAGACCACAAACTGAGCAAGAAAGAACCAAAGGAGCAGGTATCCATCTTCATTAAGGATAAATACACCTTAAGACTGGTCAAACAGTATGACTCTCTTGAACTACTCCATGTCCAATTAACTACAGGAAAGACCCCTACCACATCTTAGCTAGCTATAGGTCTCCCACCATGAAACAGGAAAAGCATACTACGTGCCTGAACTTACTGGAGTCACTTGCCATACAGCCCAACACCTTTCTCAAGGGTGAATTTAATTATCCTACTATCAAGAGGGAAACTGACACAACCACAAACTTGTTGGCTCAGAGGTTCTTCAACTTTGTCAGTGTAAATGTTCTGGAACAGCTAGTCAGCACACCCACAAGAGGCTCAAATGTCTTGGTCATAGTACTTACTAACATGAGTCATCATTGCACCCCCCATGTGATGTCCTCCCTGGTAAGATCAGACCATAAATCAGTCTCATTTGATAAAATTACAAGACCAGATAACTCAACAAGCTCAAAAACACTGAAGAATGTTTCAAAGACAAATTACCTCTTACTAAGTAATGGTATCAGAAATTGCAAAGCCACCTCAAACCCAGATAACATGGACTCCTATGCAGAGGTACACCAATACTCTGTAAAACCATTTAAGCAACTGTATAGAATCGGCTGTACCTGACTGGATTAAATACAGTTCTTGACCAAAAAACAAGCCACCCTGATTGACCCCTAGTATGAACAGGCTATACAACAACATAAAGAAACTAATGTCCAAGAACAAGAGGGAACTGGTTCAGCAGAGAAAGAAATCTCTCTCTAGCTTAAACAAACAAATAAGAGATCTTGACAAGTATTCCAAAACTAAATATGAAGCAGAAATAGCCTCCCTAGCTCCTCCCTAGCTAAAGATAATCACAAGGCATTCTTTAACTACATCCAAAATCTAAATGGGAATACCCAGCTATGTGATAAACTAGTTGTGGATGGCACCACCCATACTCAACCTGAGGTAATAGCCAACCTGCTAGCTGACAGATTTGGAACAAGCATCACCCCTCTCTTCCCTCCAGTCATCCCCCAAAGTATACTTGCCACCATTCCTCAGCTTAATATCTCAAGAGAGCGGGTCATCTTGGCACTCTGCAAGGCAAAAACATGGCATCAATAGGGCCAGACAACATCCCAGATTGCCTTTTAAACAACTTAAAAATATGATCTAGCAAACCCACTGGGATCGCTGTACAGCCTGTGAACTGACTATGTTCCAGCAAAATGGAGGACAACAACAGTAATCTCTCAGTTTGCTAAGTTTGCTGATGATGTGCAAAATGGGAGCAATCACTGAGTCTCCAAATGATGTTAACAAACTGCAGACAGGGTTCGCACAGACAAGTGATTGGTGCCAAAGTCACAGACTAAAGCTAAATGCAAGAAAAAAATGCATTATTATTCCCTTTTTGAAGAATGACACCCTGCTAAACACATTATGCATAGCACCTTCATAAGTGTAGTCCCAGCGGTATGTGACCTGGATACTCAGGTTGACAGCAACCTGAACTTTGACCACCACATATCCACAGTAGTAAGGAAATGATTCTATATGGCACATATAAGTAAAGGCATTACATCTAGATCTATGGATGTTATAATTTCATTATAGTCGGCCCTCATCAGACCAATAACTGAGTACAATGCTCTTGCTCCCCTTTGCGTGTACCTCACCAGACACCTGCAACAACTGGAGAGATCATAGAGGTTTCTCACCAAGAAATTACAGGGTACACAAAGCAAGTCTTACATGGAAAGACTGAAAGCCCTGTCACTGTATTCTGTCTCATACAGGTTGCTATGGGGTGACTTGTGCCTGTTTTACAGGGCAGTCTATCACCCGACCATGATGGAAATGCTAGACCCTTGTTAATCAAACTGCATGAGGGTCACTTGCTCCTAATCTTTGGCATGAACATATCATGCTGATCAGACAGATGTCTCTCCCAGAGACTGGCATTTCTCGTGAACTTTGTGTGTGATGTAGATGTATTTTCCTGTTTGCAATAACCACTAGTATATAATGGTTAGAAGTATATAAATTACTTATGTTCCATTGAAATTTGGATTATGGCAAGCAATACTGTGATAACATGTGGTGATGATGTGGTTCCCAACGTCAGGTAAGTAAATAAAGGGCATAACCTAACAGTGAGATTCTGACATAATCAGTTCATTACTGGTATATATATATATATTAGGTATATCACCTCCATTAATTTGCATATTACCCAGGAGTCCTTGTCACATAGCAATAATACAATTTTATAATATTAGTTATCTGAGTTATTTTTTATATATTCCTCACTTAAATACTTACAGTTATGATTATGGCATACCTTCCACATACTCTACAACATGTATAATGCAAATTGAAAATATATATATTATTTTTATAGCAGTTATTAATTTTTTTTTTTCTGATTACTAATGTGATACATATGCTAGTTTTGTCACAAGTGTATTTTTGTTTAGTGGCGTATATCTTTAAGTTTACTAACTGCATGTGAGGTGAGCTTTAAAGTCTAACAAGATATCAGCCATTCTCCACCTAGTATCTGTCATCCATCTTGTAGTGCACATCACCTGCTTTTACTGACAGAAGAATGTTCATCTACAGTGTCTCTATCAAATAGGTATATTTCGGTTTCCCCTCCAGTTATCCAGATTGTACTTAAAAAGGGGTAAAGAGGTACTCTGCTTGACGTGGAGAAGGAGTCTATTCAATAGATGGGGGATTCTCTGGGACACAAATCTTTCTCGCCAGCAAGATCTGTTGATGTCACAGACCAGTTTGAGGCTGTGCATGTGAGTTACTCGACTGGAACTTGACTTCCAGATATGCAGCAGTTCCATCAAGGTGGGATCTGTGATCGCCTTGTATGCCAGACAGAGGTCAACTCTGGGGAGTCTGTATGAAACTGAGTATAGGGATAGGACTTTTAGCCTATCTGTGTATGGTAGATGTTTGAGGCCCTGGATTCTCCTGATGAGGAAC
>NC_056744.1:1459795756-1459808256 GCF_019279795.1 Protopterus annectens | reverse complement strand
GAAGGAGATTGGAGACTGTAAAGTGGTGACCGGAGAAAGTGTAGTTAAGCATCATAGGATAGTGGTTTGTAGGATGACATTGGTTATCGAGAAGAGGAGGAGGAGTGTGAGGGCAGCACCAAAGATCAAATGGTGGAAATTGAAAAAGTAATTCTGAGGTGGAGTTCAGGGATAAGTTAAGGCAGGCACTGGGTGGCAGTGAAGAGTTAGCAAATAGCTGGGTAACTACAGCAGAGCTAGTAAGGGAGATGGCTAGAAAGGTGCTTGTTATCACATCTGGACAGAGGAAGGACGACAAGGAGACATGGTGGTGGAATGAGGAAGTACAGGAGAGTATACAGAGAAAGAGGTTGGCAAAGAAGAAGTGGGATTGTCAGAGAGATGAAGAAAGTAGACAGGAGTATAAGGAGATGAGGTGCATGGCAAAGAGAGAGGTGGCGAAGGCTAAGGATAAGGCATATGAAGAGTTGTATGAAAGGTTGGACACAAAGGAGGGAGAAAAGGACCTGTACCTATTGGCTAGACAGAGGGACCGAGCTAGGAAGATGTGCAGCAGGTAAAGGTGATAAAGGATAATGAGGGAAACATACTCACAAGCAAGGAGAGTGTGTTGAGGAGATGGAAAGAGTACTTTGAGGGGTTGATGAATGAAGAGAATGAGAGGGAGAGAAGGTTGGATGATGTAGGGATAGTGAATCATGAAGTACAATGGATTAGCAAGAAGGAAGTAAGGATAGTTATGAAGAGAATGAAGAATGGAAAGGCTGTTGGCCCAGATTTCATACCTGTGGAAGCATGGAGGTGTTTAGGTGAAATGGCAGTGGAGTTTTCAACCAGGTTGTTTAATGAAATCTTGGAAAGTGAGAGGATGCCTGAGGAATGGAGAAAAAGTGTTTTGGTACTGATTTTTAAGAATAAGGGTGATGTGCAGAGCTGTAGTAACTACAGAGGGATTAAATTGATCAGTCACAGCATGAAGTTATGGGAAAGAGTAGTGGAAGCTAGGTTAAGAAGGGACATGATGATTAGTGATCAGCAGTATGGTTTCATGCCAGGAAAGAGCACTACAGATGCGATCTTTGCTCTGAGAGTGTTGATGGAGAAGTACAGAGAATGTCGGAAGGAGTTGCATTGTGTTTTTGTAGACTTAGAGAAAGCATATGACAAGTTACCTAGAGAGGAGTTGTGGTATTGTATGAGGAAGTCAGGAGTGTCAGAAAAGTATGTAAGAGTGGTACAGGATATGTACGAGGGTAGTGTGACAGCGGTGAGGTCTGCAGTGGGAGTGATGGATGCGTTTAAGGTGGAGGTGGGGTTACATCAAGGATCAGCTCTGAACCCTTTCTTATTTGCAATGGTGATGGACAGGTTGACAGACGAGATCAGACAGGAGCCCCATAGACTATGATGTTTGCAGATGACATTGTGATATGTAGTGAGAGTAGGGAACAGGTGGAGGAGACCCTGGAGAGATGGAGATATGCTCTAGAGAGAAGAGGAATGAAGGTCAGCAGGACTAAGACAGAATATATGTGTGTGAATGATAGGGAGGATAGAGGAATGGTGAGGATGCAAGAAATAGAGGTGGCAAAGGTGGATGAGTTTAAATACTTGGGGTCAATAGTTCAGAGTAACGGTGAGTGTGGAAGAGAGTTGAAGAAGAGAGTACAGGCAGGATGGAGTGGGTGGAGAAGAGTGTCAGGAGTGATTTGTGACAGACGAGTATCTGTAAGAGTGAAAGGGAAGGTCTACAAGAGGGTAGTGAGACCAGCTATGTTATATGGGTTGGAGACAGTGGCATTGACAAAAAGGCAGGAGTTTGAGCTGGATGTGGCAGAATTAAAGATGTTAAGATTTGCACTGGGTGTGACAAGGGTGGACAGGATTAGGAATAAGTATATTAGAGGATCAGCCCAGATTGGAAGGTTTGGAGACAAAACCAGAGAGACACGATTACGTTGGTTTGGACATGTGCTGAGGAGGGATGCTGAGTATATTGGGAAAAAGATGCTAAGGATGAAGCTACCAGGTAACAGGAAAAGAGGAAGGCCTAAGATAAGGTTTATGGATGTGGTGAGAGAGGATATGCAGGTGGTTGGTGTGACAGAGCAAGATGCAGAGGACAGGAAGAAATGGAAACAGGTGATCTGCTGTGGCGACCCCTAACGGGAACAGCTGAAAGAAGATGATGATGATATAAAATATTAAACAGTGCAATGCAATGCCAAATCCAGCTCCAGACAAGTGACAAGTGGAGTACCTCAGGGTTCAGTCCTGGGGCCGCTCTTATTTGGCATCTACTTCTCTGAAGTACAGGTCAACACTAAGGGACTCTGGCTAACAAAGTTTGCAGATGACTGCAAACTGGGAGCCATTATTGAATCCCCAAATGATGTGGATACTCTACAAAAGGGCCTTAGAGAAACAGATGCTTGGTGCCAGAGCCATGGGCTCAAGCTCAATGCCAAGAAATGTATTGTTATCCCCTTTGGGAAAAAACATGTATCCATGAATTACCATATAGGTGGCAGTACACTAAACACAGAAAGTGTGATAAGAGACTTAGGGACACAGGTGGACAGTGGTCACACCTTCGATAACCACATCGCCACAACAGTCAGGAAATCCTTCTATGTGGCACACCTCATCACAAAGGGCTTTTCATCCAGAAAGAAGGAGGTCATTGTCCCACTGTACTCATGCCTCATTAGACCCATTATAGAATACAACGCCCCATTTGGTATGTACCTCTCAAGACATCTGCAACAACTGGAAAGGCCTCAGAAATACCTCACTAAAAGAATCACAGGCCTATAGCAGATGCCCTACACTGACCGCCTTAAAAAACTCCAGCTATACTCTGTCGCATATCGTCTACTCATAGGCGATCTCTGCTTAACATACAAAGCCATGTCAAACCCAGAGCTGTTGGACATGCTACACTTAAAGAAATCCCAATCCCTCACAGCTACACGCTCCAGGGATCTAAACCTTGTCATCACAATAAACAAAACATGCTGGAGGGATAGGTTCCTGACCCAGAGACTCCCCAGACTCTGGAATAGATTGCCCATACATGTCAAGCAGAGTGCCTCTTTGGATGTCTTCAAGAGGAACCTTGACAATTGGATTGGAGAAAGGAAATTCACCCCAGGGATCATGTCAGTCGCCCTGCTAGACAGGGGTCCAGGAAAGTAAATAATGTGGGAAGAAATAGCCATGGAATTGTTATGGCTAGGCTTGTATAGGCCCTAGGGCTGATAGCCTAGTACCAACCTATGAACCTATGAACCTATGAACCTATGAATAACAGAGAGTTGAAATTGGCTCATGCATATGACCAATGTGCTTACAGTGCACACGTTAGGTGCAATGATGTCGTCACATAACACTTCTAAACAATGCTATTAACTTTGACTTTGCCTGAAAAAATTTCAAGCCTGCATAAACTAAAGCACTGCTGGTGACTCCCTGCTAAGTTTTCCCATTCCCAGCCACCCTTCCATTTGTTGATCAGCTTTTTAAACCTGGTGATTTTAAGCTGCCCACCCCATTATGATCTTATTAAGCCCCTCTCTTTCTACACTGCTGTTATTATCTTGAATTATTTATTTCCCTTTCCTTGTGCTTATGTTGAAAAAGTGATTTTTTTTTCTCATTGTCTGTTCTGATTTACTTGAGCTAAAGTCATTATCTAGATAGCTGTTGGATAAAGTAGTGTATTTTTATACTTTATCATGCACTTGTTTTTACATGAAGTTGTCAGTGGATTTTCCATTTGCTGTACTGTAAGGTAGCCTGGACTGCTTAAGGTTGGGGAAACACAAGATTTCTGTAGTTTTATTGGCTGGAGGGTTTATTAATCAGATTATCTTGTTTTTTATGCCTTTATAATCACATGTTTATAAACTGTTTAAAGTACACTGCTTGTGGTCGCATATCATACCTTTTAAGTTCGTGGTAGCGTTTCACTTCGGACATTCCTTTACTTTGCTTTTACATTACGAGAACTGAGATTATTCTTCTAGTGGCAGTAGGTATTTATTTGGTCTATTTGAGCTGAGATACACACAGAAGGGTTCTAAGTATTTTTGTACTTCTCTTATATACTGTGACTGTGCTTCAGCAGTTTAAAAAAAATGCTACTATCTGTTTCTGCTCTGCACTGTATTACATTGTATCTGCTAGTTCTAGGGCTGTTATAGGTAGTTCATGTGGTCTTGTTACACTTGGGCTCCAAACCAGCTATCGTACATTAAGAAGGTATTTGTCTGCACCCCTGTGCCAGAAGTGTGCTGATCTAACCTGAGTTGAGGATTTCTGGCGGAAGGCTTATTGTTTACTTTCCTGTTTGGTGAGTAGCTTAAAATTTGTTTCTCTTTGTTTGTAATTAAGCCTCATGTTTGGACTGGCTTTGGCATAGATACTCACCTGCTCATCATTTGACAACTTTGCTTCTAATTGCTGAGAATCTGATTTCATCTGGAGCCATCCACTACTAAAAAGTACTAAAAAATATAATAAGTAGTTTTTGCACTTCTATTATAGGCTGTGGCTGTATTTTAGCAGTTTCTTAAGTTATTTCCTGTTATATTTGCACTTTATAGCAATAAAGACTGTACTGTCTGCTGTACATAGCTAACTGTAGTTAATGGCACTGTCTTACATTGTATCTGTTAATTGTAGGGCTGCTGTAGATAGTTTGTGTGGTCTTATTACACTTGCATTCCAAACCAGCTAGTCTACATTAAGAAGGTAAAAATAAATCCAAAAGTGAGTGTTGAAGTGAAGCAGAGTCAATAATCCAGGAATTTGTGCAAAACTTTTAATCCAGGTATTGTAAACACAAATACAATACAATGCTGCAGTTGATAAGCGCTTTCACCCAAAAATGAGCTTCATCAGATCAATTAACTGCTTCCCATAACTCCCTTATATACTATTGTCATATTATCTAATGCCCTATCAAAAAACTGCACTGAACAAACACAATCAATATCAATTAAGACATACACATATGCTAAAATTCTTAAAAAATATATATATATGTATATATATAACTTACAAAGTACCAATATGAAACTAACGTTCAATATCATGATATGTGTTTGTATGTTTTAAACATTTTATATTTATTTATTCTCAATTTATATGAGAGAAAATATATAGTTTCATATTGGTACTTTGTAAGTTATATATAGGTTCATAGGTTCATAGGTTCATACTAGGCTATCTGCCCGAGGGCATTTATAAGCCTAGCCCATAGTTTTGTGGCTTACGCCACACCTTTAGTTTGGAGAAACTATGCCCATTATTTTGCTGTGCCTCTGTCGAGCAGTGACACTGAGGTAACCACTGGGGTGTATCTGCGATCTCCCATCCATTGGTCAAGATTCCTCTTGAACAAGGCCAGCGAGGTGCTCTGCCTCACATAAACCGGGATTTTGTTCCACAGCATAGGGAGTCTTTGGGTGATGAATCTATCCCTCCAGCACGTCCTATTAATAACCGTGTCGAGGTTTAAGTCTCCCACCCTTGTGGCTCTGAGGGATCTAGATTTTTGAGATGAAGCATGTTCATCAAATCTGGGTTTGACATGGCCTTGTATGTCAGGCATAGGTCACCTCTGAGCAAGCGGTAAGCAACTGAATATAACTGGAGTTCTTTCAGTCGGGCAGCATAAGACAGATTTTTGAGACCCTTTATCCTTTTGGTGAGGAACTTTTGTGGCCTCTCCAGCTGCTGCAAGTGTCGGGTCAGATACATTCCGAATGGGGAATTGTACTCGATCATTGGTCTGATGAGTGATGAGTATAGGGAGACTATGACTTCCCTTGATCTAGATGTGAAACCTTCATGATAAGGTGGGCAATGTAGAAGGTCTTCCTAATTACTTTAGCAATATGAGTGTCGAATGAAAGGCTACTGTCAACCTGGGTTCCCAGGTCCCTAATAACTTCTTCTGTGTTCAGGGGATTGCCACCTATATGGTAGCTAGGGGTAACCTTATTTTTCCCGAAGGGTATGACTATGCATTTCTTGGCATTTAACTTTAGGCCATGGCTCTGGCACCAGTTATCCGTTTCTGTGAGACCCTTCTGAAGGATATCTGTGTTGGATGTGTTTTCAACTACGGCCCAGTTTGCAGTCATCTGCAAACTTTGTCAGCCATAACCCTCCTGTGTTTGCTTGTACTTCAGAAAAGTAGATGCCAAACAAGAGTGGGCCCAGGACTGAGCCCTGTGGGACACCACTTGTGACAGGCTTTGAGTCTGACATGGCGCCAGCAACTCTGACCCTGTGGGTTCTGTCACTCAGCCAGTTTGCAACCCATCTTGTAATGTATGGGTTTACATTTAAGTTGATGAGTTTTTCAATGATACCCGAGTGAGGTATTGTATCAAAAGCCTTTGCCAGGTCTAGGTAGGCTGTATGGACTGCCTTTCCCTCATCAATGGCCTTGGTGACTGTTTCGAAAAAGTCAACCAAGTTTAAAAGGCATGATCTGCCTTTGACAAAGCCAAACTGGGTTGGATCCAAAGTCTGCAAGTTCCCTATGTCTTTATTTATGAGATCCATTATGATCCTCTCCATGGCTTTGCAGATAAGGCTTGTCAAGCTAATGGGACGGTAATTTCCAGGGTCGGTGGAGGCACCTCCTTTGTGGAGTGGGACCACAGTCGCTGTGCGCCACTCCCTGGGTACATATCCGGAGGTGAGACTAAGATTAAACAGCTGTCCTAACTTTGGGTTTAATTCCTCATTGAGTTCATGGAGCACACAGCCGGGGACACCATCAGGTCCCATGGATGCTGTGTTCTTTGCCTTGGAGAGAGCAGTTCTCACCTGGGCGTTAGAGATGTTTGGGGGGCTACAATCATTTGGTATAGATATCTCTCCTTTAGGGGGGGAGAAGTTTGCACTGAACCTGTCAGCCAGTATGTTGGCAATGTCTGTAGGATCAGTAATCTTCACATCATTTTGAACTAATTCTGAGGATATCTGGGAGTTTCCTCCTAGGTTTCTGACATAGCTAAAGAATGCCTTATGGTTGTCTTTAGAGTCCTTAGCTATTTTTTTCTCAAAATTAGCTTTGGATGATTTTATGAGAGCTCTTAGCTTTTTACTTGTAGTGATCAGTGGTGTCTTACCTTTTAAGGATTTTGCTCTACCTTGTAGTAGCTTTCTCCTTTTGTTGTAGAGTTTGTTTATGGCTGGGGTCCACCAGACTGGACGCTTGCCTTTGGTACAAAGAGTCTTTGTTTTGCTTGGGATTGCCTGATCCATGCAGCCCTGCAGGTGCTGGTAGAAGATATATATACATATATATATTTTTTTTAAGAATTTTAGCATATGTGTATGTCTTAATTGATATTGATTGTGTTTGTTCAGTGCAGTTTTTTGATAGGGCATTAGATAATATGACAATAGTATATAAGGGAGTTATGGGTAGCAGTTAATTGATCTGATGAAGCTCATTTTTGGGTGAAAGCGCTTATCAACTGTAGCATTGTATTGTATTTGTGTTTACAATACCTGGATTAAAAGTTTTGCACAAATTCCTGGATTATTGACTCTGCTTCACTTCAACACTCACTTTTGGATTTATTTTTACATTTCGTTTACGAGTGTTTTCGGAGTGTTCATCTGGTTTAGGCAGTGTTTGGTATTATTTTTTCTTGTGGTTTATTTTATTTTCTTGCCTAAACAGAAGCAGAACTGTTCACGGCTCAAACGCCTGTACGAGATGCAGAAACAACGAAGTGAAGTGGATATAGAACTGGATTATGAGCCCCGGGGTGTAGACCTGGGCTCTTCGGTTCTATTATTCAAGAGATTTGAACAGCAACTGTTATGCTCTAAAGCTGCTTCCTGGCAGTTAGATAACACGCAGCATACTAGTGACGACAACGCGCCGCCAATGGATCTTGAACGGTTACAGCACCTCTTGGACAGAATAGAAAAGGATTCCGGCCGTTTGAAGAGGCTACAAACGCAGCGTTTGCATTTTAAGTATTGTTTAGAGCAACGCATAGTACCGAGAGGTCTACGCGTCTTCAATATGCCAAATCAAGGGGAACATCATCCGGATTTATTAGTCAAATGGCAACGCATTAACTTGGAGGTTAGTAGGCAGTACATGCAACTGCTGATTGATTATTTTGAACCTGAGGAGGCTACATTGATAGCGAATATTAAAAAACAACAGATGGACATTTTTACTATGTTCCCGAGTGCAGTAGTTGAACCTTTATTTGAGAGTTTACTGGATGGCGTTTCGGCGCTAGAACGTAAACTTCTCCAACAAAAACAGAATAAAATAAGACGAGACCACAAGGATTTTTCTTTGGGTCATGTCTTTGTATGGCCTAAATATGGACATGAATTGAACAATGATTGTGATGATGCTAATGATAAGAGTAAGGGGAAGACTGGGCATGAAAATGTTATTAATAGTCAATCTGCTCCGATTATTAAATCTACAGCTTTTAGGAATGTTAACAGGAATTCTGATTCCTCATCTAAATGTAACACTAGTGTACAGGATTTAGTGCATGGAGCTAACTCAAATACTGATGTTGTATTAAACAGAGTATCAATTAGGGGATCTAATGGGTCAGTGGACACTGAAGATGTTATTAGTATTGTGCATACAGACAGTGAAGCAGATACTAATGATGTAACAACTGTCCATGATTTTGCACATAATGAGTCTTTAGAGACAAATTTGTATCCTAAAGTGCAGGTTTTAAATAAAACATTGAATCAAGAAGGGGCAGTCAATGACAGGGCTGTTAGACCGAAAGGTAGTAATAAGACCACGAATATGGTAGGTGTTTCAGGTGGGGATATCCCTTTTCCCTTACCTGTGAGGAAGGACAGAGGGATGAAGAGAGGTCGGTCCCTGAGCAGGGGCCGACAGAAAAGGAAATTCTCAGAGGAGTTTCAACCACAACATACCATAAAGAAAATGTGGAGGAACAAATTAGGACAGTGAATTCAGTTCATATTTCTGATATCACTGGTCCTACTAGTAATGATAATTCATTGGTTTGTAATATCTCTGGGTATCTGCTAACACAATATGAGATTAATTTGTTGAACAAAGGACTCAGTTTCATCCCTAGTGGACATAGCAATTTAGCTGATATGGTATTAGACATGAGGATGTTTTGTCGCAATCTAATGCTTAAGTTGATGTTTCCTGACAGTGTCAATCATACTTCTGTTGGAAGGGAGGCACCACGAGTGTTTAAGAAATTGAGTTGTTTTACACCTGTACACCATCCACTTGTTGAGGCTTACTTGAAGTTAACAGAGGATGAGCTATGCAAATATTATAATGGGAATGTATATAAGAAGAAGGACAATCTTACTAGATTGGAGAGAAAAGGTTTACGAAAATTGCAGGCGAATGAATCTATAGTTATAAGGCCAGCAGATAAGGGGGGACAGGTGGTCATTATGGACACCATGTTTTATCATACAGCCATGCTGAATCTGTTAAGTGACAAGTTTTATTTAGAAGTGAATGAAGTTATAGTTAATAATATCATTTTACATGTTGGTAACACCTTATTAGATATGTTTAATGGGGGTGTCATTGATAAGGAGTTGTTTGATTATCTTAAAATAACTAATCCCTTGATTCCATTGATACAGGGCTTTCCCAAGATACACAAAGATGTCAGTGATCCACCCGTGAGGCCGGTAGTGTCCGGACAGGGATGGGTCACTGAACATCTTTCTGTTTATATTGAGAAGCACTTGCGTCCGATTTTAAATAATAATTCTACCATACTTAAAGATTCTAAGCAGTTTCTATTGGATTTGTATGATTGTGTGACCAAGGTAGTGGAGATGAATGAGCTCTTGTTTGTGACCTTTGACATTCAATCATTGTTTACTGTATTACCCAATGATGTAGGGGTTGTATACATCAGTGATTATTTGTCTAAGCATAGTACATATTCACCTGTTCTGATAGATTTATTGTCCCATTTTATGGAATTAGTCTTGGAAAATAATGTTTTTGCGTTCAAAGAAGTACTATATCAACAACAAGCTGGCGTTGCCATGGGGACACCATGCGCCAACAGCTATGCGAATATGTTCTTGGCGCATTGGGAACATGAGGTCTTGTTTGTAACTGAGGAATACAAACAGTCTGTAGTATTCTACAGACGCTTTGTAGATGATGTTTTTATTTTATGGCGAGGTAATGTGGAAACACTTATGGGGTTTCATACTATGATAAACCAGTTAACAGATTATTTGGTGTTCACCATGAATTATTCTAGTGATAAGATAGATTTTTTGGATCTATTTGTTGAGAGATTGGATAATGGTTTGGTTAACACAGGGGTTTATCGTAAGCCCTGTCATCATAACACACTTTTGTTGCACCACAGTATGCACCCACGCCATATATTCAGAAATATTATTAGAGGACAAGGCATGTGAACCTCTAGACTCAATGCCACTGACGCAGGGTTTGAGACTGGGATTAAAGATCTGAAACATAGACTGACAGAACGTGGATATAGTGTTAAAGAGATTGATAACCAACTTGGAGACATTGGTGAACTTAGACAAGGTAGAGCGGCTCCATATTTTGGACCGAGACAAATAAGAGATGGGAACCCTCATGTTATGAATATGGAGGTTAGAATTTCGTTACCATATACCAATGACTGTAATGTCCTGAAAGATATTGTTGGTAAGCATTGGTCAGTATTATGCACAGATGATGGAATTAGGAAAGTGGTTGGGGATGAACCATGATTTATGTTCAGGAATAAGTTAAATCTGAGGAGGTTGTTATGCTATTCTAATAAGGACGGACGACATTTAGAGGCTACTTATAGTAAGGCATGTGGACACTGCAACCAATGTGCCGACATAGACAGTAACATAGTATTCATACATCCAGACTCACATATGCAATTTAAGACTCAAGTAGGAGCCACATGTATGAGTGTGAATACTGTATACCTGGCAGTATGCCAGTTATGCAGTGCATTTTACGTTGGAAAGACCAATCGTCAGTTTAAGGATATGATACGTGAGCATGTATACCATATAAGAAAAGGTAATTTACATAATGCACTAGCTAAACATGTGGTTCAGTTAGGTACTGAACATCATTTTCTATTTAGGGCCTTGGAGCTGATTGAACCAAACATTCGGGGTGGAGATATTAGGAACAACACTGAGGACAGGAAAAGTAAGTGGATCATTAGATTGAGAGCTGATAGAGGCTCTGGATTAAATGAAAGAGCCTCTATAAAACCAGCCCTAAAGAAAAGGAGAAACATTAAATTTAAATGTAGTTAGCATAGGTTTGGATGGTTCATGCTTTCAAATATGTTTGTTTTTAAATAAGTAATGCTAAGGCAGCTGTGAGTTTGGTGTTATGATAAACAAACGGTTCTGTTTATTAACGTTCAATATCATGATATGTGTTTGTATGTTTTAAACATTTTATATTTATTTATTCTCAATTTATATGAGACAAAATATATAGTTTCATATTGGTACTTTGTAAGTTATATATATATACATATATATATATTTTTTAAGAATTTTAGCATATGTGTATGTCTTAATTGATATTGATTGTGTTTGTTCAGTGCAGTTTTTTGATAGGGCATTAGATAATATGACAATAGTATATAAGGGAGTTATGGGTAGCAGTTAATTGATCTGATGAAGCTCATTTTTGGGTGAAAGCGCTTATCAACTGCAGCATTGTATTGTATTTGTGTTTACAATACCTGGATTAAAAGTTTTGCACAAATTCCTGGATTATGGACTCTGCTTCACTTCAACACTCACTTTTGGATTTATTTTTACATTTCGTTTACGAGTGTTTTCGGAGTGTTCATCTGGTTTAGGCAGTGTTTGGTATTATTTTTACATTAAGAAGGTGTTTATTTGCACGCTTGCATTAGAAGTGCGCTGATCAACCTAACCTGAGACAGAGATTGCTGGTGAAAGCTTATTGTGTGCTTTCCAAATTATAGTTGGCTTAAAATTAGTTTCTGTTTGCTCATATTTAAGCCTTGCATTTGGCGGTGCTGCTCTTCACTCAGCGGCAGTTAGCAGTACCCTGTATAGATGCAAAAGCCTAGAAACTCAGTTTTTCCCTTAACAACTGTCACTGAAACCCTTCCAAGCTTCTCTGCTGCTCTAGGAGCAAATCAGTTGCTCAATGAGAAGTGTTGCCTTATTGATCAACCTTAGCCTATATAAAGTAAAATTCCCTCTTGTAGTGTTGATACTACCAGCACAGTCCTGTCAAATTAACCAATTCCCTTCCCTAATAAAACAAACAGTAAGAACCTGCTATCATGGACAGGCAGTTGCCCATCATTTCTCTGAACAGTCTGATACACATAGGCATCTTGAGGCAAGGTAGCAATTGTATCATGTATACTGACAACCATTTACTCCTGAAATAAGAAAATACTTTATGATAAATATAGTTACACTATGAA
>NC_056744.1:1459769334-1459795256 GCF_019279795.1 Protopterus annectens | reverse complement strand
GTATGTATTTATATTTGCACATATATGTGTGTATGGTTAGTATACTATATATATATATTTATATGAGTAGTATATTTGTAATTGTCAGAATAGGATTTTATGTACTACAATATTACATAATTGTATTGGATATAATATACTGGGTATATGTTATTTTATAACATGTATTACACAGTATATAGTTTGTTTATTTAGGTCTGACATACATAGGATTATATATATGATTTTATATATGGTATAATATTTTGTATTTAACATTGTTTTATGACGGTATACATATATATATATATACATATTTAGTTTGGTGTGCCACATATTATGGCAAGTATGTTTTATATAAATATTCACTATTTACAAGTTTATATAGTTTATATTTATTATAAAATATGTTTTTAAATGGAGCCGTTTTTAAACAATTGAATGATTGAATAATTGAAGGGGTGATTGTGTATGGTATATAAGAAGTGTGCATTTAGTATTTTATGTTATCTGATGAAGTCCGGGTCGCGGACGAAACCTAGGTTATATATGAAATAAATATAAGTTGTGGACAGCACGGAATACTTTTGTCGAAGCCTTTATTCCAGTTTAAGGGCATTGTATTGTTTCAGTCATTTTTTGCTGTGTTACCATCATTTTTTGCTGTGTTACCAACGTTTGGCTGTGGGAGAAACTGCCGGATTCCACTACTTCGGTAGTGCACGCCCTACCTCCTTCGGATTATTTATAGATGGGTAGCCTGTTCCAGAGTATGGGAAGTCTCTGATCCAGGAATCTATCCCTCCAGCATGTCCTGTTTATTGTGGTGACAAGGTTTAGGTCCCTAGAGCGTGTAGCTCGGAGGGATTGGAATTTCTTTAAGTGTAGCATGTCCAACAGCTCTGGGTTTGACATAGCTTTATATGTTAGGCTGAGATCACTTCAGAGTAGGTGATATGCTACGGAGTAAAGCTGGAGTTTTTTGAGACAGTCAGTGTAGGGCATTTGTTTGAGGCCAGTAATCTTCTTTGTGAGGTACTTCTGTGGCCTTTCCAGCTTCTGCAGATGTCTTGTGAGGTACATTCCAAAAGGGGCATTGTACTCTATAATGGGTCTAATGAGGGTCGAGTAGAGAGGAAAAATGACCTCTTTTTTCCTCGATGAGAACCCTTTTATGATGAGGTGTGCCACATAGAAGGACTTCCTGACTACTGTGGCGATGTGACTATCAAAGGAGACTACTGTCCACCTGGGTCCCAAGGTCTCTAGAAGTATTCCGATATCTCAATTTATTCGTATTAAACGTCTTAGTTCTAATGAAGAGGAATACCAACTAGCCAGCAGGGATCTTAGTCAGAGGTTCACCAATAGAGGATATGATCAACATGATATCGCGTCTGCCAAATGTAGAGCTAATTGTATAGAGAGGGAAGAACTGTTGCAATACAAAAACAAAAACAAGTCATCTTCTGGCACTGCGGTTAGATTCATTACAACTTATGGGAGAAACATTAATATGGTCAGAAATATTATCAATAAACATTGGAATATTTTACTGGCCAATGATAGGCTGCGAACTATTTTAGGGCCACGATGTCAATTTTCATATAAGCGGGGCAAAACCTTGGGCTCCTACCTGTCACATTTTAAACACATGGCAAGTGGGGGTACTATTCACAAACAACTCACATTACATGGTGATGAGCTTTTTGGCTCTTTCCCCTGTGGTCATTGTGGTTCCTGTTCATATATGCCCAAATCTAAAGAATTTTCTAGTCGTAATACCAGTAGGATATTTAACATAAAAATCTTTGGTAATTGCAGCAGCGATTGGGTGGTGTACCTAGCTTCCTGTTATTGCGGTGCATTTTATGTGGGCCAAACTTCCAGAGCATTGAGATCTAGAATGAATGAACATCGTAGTGATGTCAGGAACCATAAGGAGACCAGCGCCCTATATCAGCATACACTTAAACATCCACAGGCCAAATTTAGTTTCATGGTTATTGATCGCATCTCTGGAGACAGAACTAATAAACAAGGTTGGCATTGTTTATTAGATCAAAAAGAAAAATACTGGATTACAACCCTGGGGGGTTTGTTTCATCCGGGTCTTAATGATCACTTATAGGAGATTATTGACATATCATATAAACCCTTTAGACATACTATGTTGCAAGGTCTGGGCTGTACTGATCCAAGGAATATAGTTATATTTGCTTATGCAAATGATGTATATGTATCTTTGGCTTTGTTTTGGTTGATTTTCTCTTTTTACATCTTTTCATATGGGCTTGTTTAATCAGCAGTACATCCAGTATGGGGAGTTTAGGTTGCTGATCCATTGCAACTCAGGTTGTAGGCTTGTCAAATTATTAGCTGTGCCTATATTTAGGCTATTGCTGTATGGACATTTTTTGTTCAGCACTTGTCTGTCATGGATATATATATATATGTTTTTATATATATATCTAAAACTACATTACTTTTATTTTTCAATTTACCTATTTTCCATTTATTATTTTGTGACTAATGATTGCTCTGCTAACATATTTCAGGATTTTTCACTATTATGTTCCTGTAAGTTTTATATTGTATGTTGCTTTTCAAATATACCTTTCAAAAAAAGTTTTTATCTTCATCTCATTAATACTGATGAACCTGCTTGCCTTATTGGCTCTTGGTTTATATTTAAATGAATGATGATAAGGAACTTGATTGTACTGTCCTACACTGAAGAAGGCAATTTCTGCCGAAACTAGTTTGTTTTAGTACGATAAATAAAGGATTATCAAACTCCGTTCTGCCTTTGCTGGTCTATTTGGTGGTTTGTTGTACTTGGTTCAGACCGTGCATTCCCCCTTGCATAGGATTTGGTTTGTTCTATGTTCACTCTGTGCTGGGGGACCGAGCAGAGGAGTCGCTTCACCCTGTTTGAGGGTGATTTCTGCCTGTTTATTTCTTTGTTACCCACTTGTGTGTTTTCTCACTGTGGGTCCGTACCAGGACAATTGTTTCTTGTTCCTATACTCAGGCTTTGAGTTTTCAGTTGAACGGTTGGATTAATGGAGCTTTGGATCGTTTTCGTCTTACAGGAGCGCCTAGACTGCTTGGTTTCATTTTGGCGTCCATACTGAAAGCGGTTATAGGTGACTTTTTTTCTGGACTATATTATTTGTTTTGGCGAGTCTACTAATACTGGGTGCCTTATTTTGATCTTCTACAGTTGTAACGATGAGCCAGTGTTTGGACTTGCACTTGATACCGCCTATGATTTAATTTCAAATATGCTCATTTGATGCCTGTTGGTTATGTTTGAGGACTGAAACATATATTTGGCGCTCCAGTTTATACCCTGGTTCGTGTTGCTACATAGTTTTTCACATTTAGAAGCTGTTTGGTTGAACAACGGGGACTCTACCGATATTTCGGATGTATCTGACTTTTGCTTTATGGTGGTAGCGACTTCATTGAGGTGCGATTGACAACTAAGGAACTTTGGGGACTATAATAACCTTTAGGCCTTTATATGATATTGTGCTACATTTCTATGTAATTAGCTATGTTGGGGAACATTACATCTCATTTATATGCAGGTTTTGGTGGTGCCTTGATTACTTAATCTTGGGCCTGGGTTATTGAACGACCAATTCAGTTTGTATATTAGCTTGTACTTCTGCATATTCTGTACTTTCTCAGGACGAGCATATTTTTACATGAACGGGCATGCAACAGAATGATTCATGATTACCACAGTTTTTCGGAGCATGTTTTAATTCAAATATAGTATATACACCTTTTGGTATTATATTTGAGGTTTATGTGTTCTTATATGTGGGGCTATATGACTCTATACTATATGATTAGTGGGGGGTTGTAACACATTCGAACTGGGCCCCAATTCATCGTTGAACTTGTGTGGCTGGGACTTCGGCACTTTTGTGCGGCTACATTTATATATTCTGTCAAATATTATCCAAGGATACCCATTGTATAACGGTCGCTTTGGGACTAGGATTTCGGATCATTTAAACTTCAAGATTTGCTGGACTTGAACAAACAGTAGACTCTATTTTTGCTCTTATTAATAATATGTAACAATCGCAACTATTGTGTGTTTGTTTACAAGCTGACTGGTTTTTGTTCATAATTTAAACATATTCTGTCAATATTGGTGAGGGCAAAGTACGTATGGTGATTAAGTTCACATTTTGATACCAGCCTTGGTCAACACTATACATCAAAAATTATTGGCTTATTTGATATTTGCCTATATATAGGGTTATACCTCTTTGGTTGTTACCCAATATATCACTTTTGTTCAGTGGGTATTTAGTGTAACAAATAGGGCTGGTTTTCCTTATTCAATTCTTTGATGTGACACTACTATATGGGTTAGGCCCTATTATAGCTAAAATATAGGATTTATACAGATGGCCTTTTCTGGCTTGTACAACTCTTTGAGATTTTGTATAAATGTGTCCAGCTTCTTGAAATATGTAGCAAAATGTTATATGTGCATTGAGTCTTATGGTCCTCATGTATGATGGTGAACATGTTTTTCTAAACTCAGTGGTATTAGGTACCAGTGTATTTATGGATATCTATTGTATGCTTGTTTATCTTGTTATATATTGGTGCCAGTTCAGGTCAAAATCTTTGTGGTTTGGTATCTTTACACATTTTTTTGTACTACCAGGACCTTTGCTTTCTTTATAATATCAGTCAGTTACATACTGGATTTTGGTTATTTTAGGTGGGGGTCCTCACACTGAGAGTTGAAATACATTATATCATAATACTGGAGTCAAATTACATTAATATATCAATATAAAATATTATGGTATAATTGTCCAGAATTTTTTAGCACCATATATATATATATATTATTTTTTACAGGATAGGTTGTTTGTACACCTGTGTTAATCTAGATCCCCAAATATACTGTTGATTTAGAATAGGGGTGACATTCATTTCAAGAATGCTAATAGACATTGTGCTTCACTTTGTTTATTTAGGGTTATATATATTAAAATAACTATTGGTATACTTCAATTATCAACAGGTTTCTACAATTAAAGCTTAAAATTCATGTGTGTTTTTTAACACACCCAAGCATATTTCTTTTGAATATACCACAAGCAACTTTATTTGGATCCTATTGCATGCTGACTGTCATTTGGTTTTGGTGAAGCAGATCCTTTGCTTGGTCCCCCAATCACAATAAATATATACTATTCTAATTTTCACACTTCTTGTTTTGGATTAACATTGTTTATGGTCAATATTGTTGAGTTCAACAACTAGTATCAGTATTAACCCATATTAAGCAGGCTTGTTTCATTATTGAGTGGTGTACCTTTGGAATACTAAACCGGATTTCTACTGCTTATCTTCCCAGATTAATCAATATATAATCTTTGGGGATGTTACATATCTTGTCTATAACTATTACTAACTAACAGCTCTATATCAAACATTGAAATAAATTTTACTAGTGCTGGTCAGTGCTTTCTGCTGCTTAGGTGGTCCCAGTAATTATTTATATATATTTTGGATAATTTCTTGTGTCTAATTGGTGCGATTAGGCCATTGGGGTGTTGTTTTATCAACCTTTGGGGATTTACTACTTATATAGTGGTTTTCTTGTGTTCCAACCTTTTATTGGGTGTATATTCATAATATTACTCACAGCATGGATCTCAACAATATTCTGTCTGGATTATGTGCTGATCGGCAGGATATAGGTGTATTTGGCATTGATAACCTGCCAAGCAATGATCCGGTCAATTCGGCTCAATCGTCTTTGGTTGACTGTGATATGTTTTTTCACTCAATCACCAAAGCATTTAAAACACTTAGATCTAATATCTGGCATCTTAAGCTATTTAGAGCTTATTCGACACAGAATATGGCTCCCAGAGGACTTCAGATAATGATTCAACCTCTAGTGGGGAGACCAGATGATAAATTGAACCAAGATTGGAAGGAAGCTTTACAGACGGGATCTATGACATTTGTGAACATTCTGTTGCAATATTATGAAAGGACAGTTGACTCCAATATACAAGAAATTAAAACTCTATGTTCGGATGTTCATAAGTTTGAGTCCTCCTCTAAATATCAGGATAATATTAAAAAACTCTCCCATGATTTGATGGAACACGAGAAAACCATTAAGGAACGTAAAATTAAGAAGTTCCATCGGGACTACTCAGATTACCAACGGGGCAAACCTTTTGATTTTAGTAGATCAGTCCGATTTGTTGATACCAATCAGGTTAGGACAGGGCCTAGTCGCACCAAAAAGAGACCTTATTCAATTTTGAAGAACAAGGGTGATACTTCATTTAGTACCTCTGGGGAGGAATCATCTCTCACTGATAGTGAAGGGGCCTGTGATAGGGTTTCGCCTAACAGGAAGAAAACAAATAAAATTTCCCCTTTAGAAGGGGCAAGGGACACCGGGGGGGCAGAAAGCACAGAAAGGCAAATCACTCAGGTTTCATTCCAGGGTTTACTGGACAACCTTCTGAGGTAGGGGTCATGCCAGTGTCTAATCAGAATGTATTGAATTTGTCTAAAGTTTCCTTAACCAATGAACAGATTGCTCTTTTGAATAAGGGTCTCAATTATATCCCTTCTTTTTTTAGTCAAGAATATCATATTGTTCAAGATTTACAGGCATTTTGTCGGATTTTGAATTTAAAATTGTTTTTTGATGATGATAATTCTAAACCATCAGAAGACTTTAGTTTTGGCAAGTCTTCTTTCCAACCACCCATGAATAAACATGTTTCCATATTCATGGATACCATTTTGAGGGATATTCACTTTGAGAATCTGGGGCATATTATGTTAGCAAGTAATCTAACTTCGGATGATAGATCAGCCTTGGACCAATTATGTAATAACAAAGATATAGTGGTAGTCCCTGCTGATAAGGGAGGTGCAGTTGTGGTTTGGAACACTGCTGATTATATACAGGAAGGGCTGACCCAATTGTCTGACGTCAAGTGTTATATGCACATGTCCCTAGACCCTACGTCTGTTTTCAAGGACGAAATTGATTCTGTTTTGCAGTTAGCCTGTGAGGAGGGCATTATCAACAAAAAGTGTTTGGCTTCACTTATGGTTTCTGAACCCTCTAAACAGATATTGTATCTTTTACCAAAAATTCACAAATCTCTGACAAAACCACCTGGTAGACCAATTGTCTCTGGAATAGGTTCCCTGACTGAACCCTTATCGGCTTTTCTTACTAAATATCTTAAGCCATTATTAGGCCTAATAAGATCCAGATTGCAGGACACCACCCAATTTTTACAGCTAATCAGAGATACCCAACTGGAACCTGATTGGTATTTGTGTACATTGGATGTAAAATCATTATATATGAGCATACCGCATTGGGCTGGTTTGCAATCTATTCAATACTGGTTAGAAAGGGCAAATCTGTATACACCTGGGTTTAATACCTTACTGATCTGTATGTCTGAACATGTACTCAACAAGAATGTTCTGTATTTCCAAGGCCAATGTTATTGGCAGTTACAAGGAACAGCTATGGGGGCATCTTTTGCTCCCATATATGCCAACCTATTTATGGCCTATGTTGAGGAATACATGATATATGATACATCACATAACATCTTTCAGGTCGAGATGGATATCTGGCGACGTTATCTGGACGACTGTTGGCTAGTGTGGCGTGCGGATGTGGGTTACTTGCAGGAATTTGTGGAATACCTTAATGACAATGTATGGGGACTTGAATTTTCTGTGACTTATGACAAAAATACTATCAATTTTTTGGATGTCACAGTTTTCAGGAACCCAGATCATACCTTGTCTACAAAGGTTTTTCGTAAGTACCCACAATATAATACCTTGCTTCATGCTTCTAGCTTACATCCCCGTCATACTATTAGAAGTATTCCGATATCTCAATTTATTCGTATTAAACGTCTTAGTTCTAATGAAGAGGAATACCAACTAGCCAGCAGGGATCTTAGTCAGAGGTTCACCAATAGAGGATATGATCAACATGATATCGCGTCTGCCAAATGTAGAGCTAATTGTATAGAGAGGGAAGAACTGTTGCAATACAAAAACAAAAACAAGTCATCTTCTGGCACTGTGGTTAGATTCATTACAACTTATGGGAGAAACATTAATATGGTCAGAAATATTATCAATAAACATTGGAATATTTTACTGGCCAATGATAGGCTGCGAACTATTTTAGGGCCACGATGTCAATTTTCATATAAGCGGGGCAAAACCTTGGGCTCCTACCTGTCACATTTTAAACACATGGCAAGTGGGGGTACTATTCACAAACAACTCACATTACATGGTGATGAGCTTTTTGGCTCTTTCCCCTGTGGTCATTGTGGTTCCTGTTCATATATGCCCAAATCTAAAGAATTTTCTAGTCGTAATACCAGTAGGATATTTAACATAAAAATCTTTGGTAATTGCAGCAGCAATTGGGTGGTGTACCTAGCTTCCTGTTATTGCGGTGCATTTTATGTGGGCCAAACTTCCAGAGCATTGAGATCTAGAATGAATGAACATCGTAGTGATGTCAGGAACCATAAGGAGACCAGCGCCCTATATCAGCATACACTTAAACATCCACAGGCCAAATTTAGTTTCATGGTTATTGATCGCATCTCTGGAGACAGAACTAATAAACAAGGTTGGCATGGTTTATTAGATCAAAAAGAAAAATACTGGATTACAACCCTGGGGGGTTTGTTTCATCCGGGTCTTAATGATCACTTATAGGAGATTATTGACATATCATATAAACCTTTTAGACATACTATGTTGCAAGGTCTGGGCTGTACTGATCCAAGGAATATAGTTATATTTGCTTATGCAAATGATGTATATGTATCTTTGGCTTTGTTTTGGTTGATTTTCTCTTTTTACATCTTTTCATATGGGCTTGTTTAATCAGCAGTACATCCAGTATGGGGAGTTTAGGTTGCTGATCCATTGCAACTCAGGTTGTAGGCTTGTCAAATTATTAGCTGTGCCTATATTTAGGCTATTGCTGTATGGACATTTTTTGTTCAGCACTTGTCTGTCATGGATATATATATATGTTTTTATATATATATCTAAAACTACATTACTTTTATTTTTCAATTTACCTATTTTCCATTTATTATTTTGTGACTAATGGTTGCTCTGCTAACATATTTCAGGATTTTTCACTATTATGTTCCTGTAAGTTTTATATTGTATGTTGCTTTTCAAATATACCTTTCAAAAAAAGTTTTTATCTTCATCTCATTAATACTGATGAACCTGCTTGTCTTATTGGCTCTTGGTTTATATTTAAATGAATGATGATAAGGAACTTGATTGTACTGTCCTACACTGAAGAAGGCAATTTCTGCCGAAACTAGTTTGTTTTAGTACGATAAATAAAGGATTATCAAACTCTGTTCTGCCTTTGCTGGTCTATTTGGTGGTTTGTTGTATTTCCTATTTCCCAACCACTCATTGAGATTTTTCTTGAAGAATGCTAATGAAGAACTTTGCTTGATATAGATGGGTAGCCTGTTCCAGAGTATGGGAAGTCTCTGATCCAGGAATCTATCCCTCCAGCATGTCCTGTTTATTGTGGTGACAAGGTTTAGGTCCCTAGAGCGTGTAGCTCGGAGGGATTGGAATTTCTTTAAGTATAGCATGTCCAACAGCTCTGGGTTTGACATAGCTTTATATGTTAGGCTGAGATCACTTCAGAGTAGGTGATATGCTACGGAGTAAAGCTGGAGTTTTTTGAGACAGTCAGTGTAGGGCATTTGTTTGAGGCCAGTAATCTTCTTTGTGAGGTACTTCTGTGGCCTTTCCAGCTTCTGCAGATGTCTTGTGAGGTACATTCCAAAAGGGGCATTGTACTCTATAATGGGTCTAATGAGGGTCGAGTAGAGAGGAAAAATGACCTCTTTTTTCCTCGATGAGAACCCTTTTATGATGAGGTGTGCCACATAGAAGGACTTCCTGACTACTGTGGCGATGTGACTATCAAAGGAGACTACTGTCCACCTGGGTCCCAAGGTCTCTTATCACACATTCATTGTTAAGTAGATTGCTGCCCATGTGGTAGTTCATGGGTACAAAGTTTTTACCAAAGGGGATGACACTGCACTTTTTGGCATTCAGCTTGAGGTCATGGCTCTGACACCAGGCATCTGTCTCAGCGAGGCCCTTCTGTAGGATGTCCACATCATTTGGGGACTTGACTATGGCTCCTAGTTTGCAGTCATCTGCGAACTTCATTAGCCAGAGGCCTTCTGTGTTAGTCTGTACTTCAGAGAAGTAGATACCAAACAGGAGAGGTCCCAGGACAGAACCCTGTGGTACTCCACTTGTCACTGCTTTGAGGTCAGATTTGGAGTCTGCAACTTTTACAGTGTGGGTTCTGTCAGTGAGCCAGTTGGCAACCCATCTTGTGACGTAGGGATTTATACCTAGCTTAGTGAGTTTAGCTATAATTCCAGAATGGGGGATGGTGTTGAAAGCCTTGGTGAGGTCAAGATAGGCTGTGTGAACCACCTTACCCTCATCTACGGCTTTGGTGACTGCCTCAAAGAAGTCGATCAGGTTCAGAAGGCATGATCTGCCTTTCACAAACCCGAACTGGGTGGGATCCAGAGTTTGGAGGTTACCAATATCTTTGTTTATGAGTTCCATGATGATACATTCCATGGCCCTGCAGACCAGGCTCGTCAGGCTAATAGGTTGATAGTTCCCGGGATCAGTGGTGGCTCCCCCTTTGTGGAGTGGGATAACTGTTGCTGTGCACCATTCAGTGGGCACAAAGCTTGATGCAAGGCTATTATTAAACATGGTGCTTAAGTGGGGAGCCAGTTCGTTCTGAAGTTCGTGTAAAACGCACCCTGGGATGTTGTCTGGTCCCATGGATGCTGTGTTTTTGGCTTTAGAGAGTGCAGCTTTTACCTGCATAGTTGTGATTACAGGGACTCTGCATTCTTCCTGTTTAGATATGGGTCCTTTAGGGGGTGGGGGGTGTGGGGGGGTAAAGTTAGCACTGAACCTATCTGCCAGGATGTTGGCAGTATCAGTTGGTTCTGTAATTTTCATGCCGTTGTGCTGTAACTCAGAGCAGATCTGGGTGTTGCCATCAAGATTCGTGACATAGCTATAGAATGCTTTGTGGTTGTCCTAGAATTAGTGGCAATTTTGTTACATAGTTAGCTTTGGAGGATCTTATAAGGGATCTTAGCTTCTTACTCAGACTGACCAGGGAGCTCTTCCACTTATGGGATTTTGGTGGGGCCATCAAGTCTGGCAGAAGTCCTGAGACAGAGAAGTGCCATCTTTATTTGAGGTACTAGTATTACAGGAAGAGAGCCTGCTTGAAATATGAGTTCATCCTATAGATGCAACCATAAGGCAGTTCAATGCCACAGCTCCATTTGAAGTGTTGTAAGGTAAATGAAGCAATGATGGCCAGCAGTGCTGTCATACCTGCATTTACGACATGGAGGATGAGGGGCATCTGGGCTCAGTATACCACTAGGGAATTTTGTCCACAACTTCTTTGCTGTAGAATCAGGGACAAAGTCAAAAGCAATAGGTGGACAAAGGCTCAGAATCATGGAAAAGTTTTAAATATTAATCAAATTGACTTAAAAAGTTAATAGAACAACAGGTTATATATATATATATATTTATATAATATGAATGATAACAAGTAAAAAACTGTAATATTTGACCTTATTGACTGAAAGCAGTCCTCAGTGACATACCAGAAAATAGAAAAAGTTACTACAGATAGGGCAAAATACAAGATAAAATGAGACATTCTGCTAAATCAGTGACAATTGAGAGGTATGCCAGGGATTTACATCTCTTTTATTTTAAGACACAGTGAAATGAAACATTCCCTGAAGAGGTTGGGGAACAGGAGAGCTTATATTGTTCATTACTGTGCATGTGTGAGGTCAGAGGCAGCCCCCCCCCGACAATGGATAACTGCAGTGTAACTTTCATGTGTATGTGAAACAGCACTACAGCCAGTCCAGTTTCCTTTCCACATATGTGTGGAGCTTCCAGCACAGTGAGAAGCCTATTCATTTTGCAATGGCTTTCCTAATTGATTCAGCCTTTTAACATTGGAACAGGTCTGTGCTATTTCCAATTAGCGTACTCTGAATGGAGGAAGGAGGAGTCCTTTTATTTTGGAAATTGGCATGGCAAAACATGTCAGTTAGATGTATTACATCAAGCCAACTTCTTTTGGAATCTGACCCTTGTTTTATACATGTGTAGTAATATACAGTTGCAAGTTTTATACAGTTTGGTACATTTTGTCACTTGTTTCAGTTCGTTCTAAAAAAGCATTTACAGGTTTATATATAATTCTAACAAATATTGTGACCCATATCTTAAGATATAGCCTATGTTGTCAAACCAAGTTATTAATTTTATAATAGGAACTTGCTGTGTATAGTTCTAAATCATTTGTTATAAGGAAAATTAATACATATGTGTTTGCTCTGCAATGCAATATTAGTTAATTCAGTTATAAATCTTAAAATACGAGCTCATGACATATTCTTGAAAGATGATCTTTGCAATAGTTTCTCAAGTAAAAACCATTACACTTTTCAGATAACATTTTGCTACCCCACTGAAGTTTTATAAATTAGGCAGTTTTTAATATTATTACCATTACACACTTTCATATAGTTTTTGGCTCACTCAACAGTCACTTAAAGACAAGCAGGTCAATTGTACTAAATATAAGGTCTTGTTAGGCCATTCAGAAAAAGTCACACTTTATGTAGCCTGGTTTACCTACTGATTGACTTGCCTAAATCAAAGAAGTGACGTTCTTCACAGCACAACTTATTGTCAAGCATTGTGCTGACATAAAAAATAGGAAAACCATAAATAAACATGTTATGAGATGTATAAAATCAACTTTAGCCTGAATGTGGGGACTGTGTTACTGTCCCTTTCTTTCACATAAGCTAATACATTCTGGATGTAATATCAGCATTGCCAATAAGGTAATGGTATAATGATGCTTAAACAAGTCTCACTTTTTGAGTTACCAGATAGTGAACTATTAAATTGATATACAAGCCTGGGTGATGTAGTCTTTCAAGCTCCTATGGCAGATTAAAAGGTGTAATAGCTCAGCTTCCTTTATGTTAAGTCTTGATGATTAGAGGGGCACAGATTTTTTCGCCAGGGATTAATTGTATGGCCCTTAACAAAAAGGGACATAAACTTACTAGTTATATTTCCTAGGAAATATGGGTAGGACTAAGCTCTGACACTATAAATATGTATGTATATAAAAAAGTTGCTCTTTTAACAAAATCATTTATGGCTATTTCATTTAGTACAAAAATTAAAATAACTAATGATATAGACTAAGGGCCGGATGCACGATGGCTTGCACGGAGTCTGAGTAGAGTAAGACTCCATGCAGCCATCATGTCCGACGAGCGATCCAGGAACAGCCTGTAGGGGTGTGTAAGAGAGCTCCTAAAATGGCTGTTACACAGACAGGGCCGGGACATGCAAATTACCTCAATTGCAGCTGAAAGGCATGCAAATGAGGTAGATTTGCGATCCAGGAAACCCGAACCTGTCCGAGTAAGAGTAGTGTTATCTGCAGAAATGTACTCAGTTGACAACTGAGTACTGTTCTGCAAATAGCAAAACGGAGCCGTGACAGCTCCAAATAAAGGTTGCATCCAGTAGAGGAAGCATGCCAATGGCCAAATATATGGCCACTGGCAATGTTACCCGATGCAAAATGAAAAAAAAGTAATTTAATTTTTTTTCCGATATTTCCATGTTTAAGCGTAGCGCAGCGTCGCGCAAACGGGCGGCGCTCTAAAAACCAGAAAAATAAACACTAAAACCCACAAATGTGGATGTTATGGGGATTTGTATTGTACAATGCAAGGCAATGGCAGGCTGAAGACAACATGGCTACCGAGTAGGGGTTGCTAAGGGGGAACCCCAGTCTAAGAGATGTAACCAAAGATTAGTAGGCAATCCTATGCAAATGAGGGTAAGGTTAGTGAATCCCAAGTCTACATAGCAAATGAGCACAGTCAGTGGAGTGTAAGACTAGGATAAGGGGAGTAACAGAGTAGGATATAGGTGACATCAGGAGAGGGCATGTATGAAAGAAGATAATCTCATTGGAGCAGAGTGTCATGTGCTAGCTGTCAGTTGCTCATCACTGGAAGAGGTGTGTCATCAGGTATCCTAGCTAAAGTCAAGAAATAGAAGGTGCACACTGTGAAAAATTCTTGCAACGTGTATGCACGCGTGTGCGGGCCTGTAAACCCGAGTAAGACAATGTGCATGCGTGGAAGCGTCAGTGCGCATGTTTAAGCTGGAGTAAACATGTATAAGGCAGTTTAAAGTCTTGTAAGCACCTCTGCACTCATGTGCACGTGTTTAGGCAGGAATTAGCTAGTGTAAGTCCGTCTAAGCCTGTGTGAGTGCATGTTAGCACGTGTACACATGTCTGCGCTAGTGTGCACGGCGCTGCCCCCTGAGGAAATGGAAAGGGAAAAGGAAGCACAACAAACAGTAGGAAGTTAACCAGGGAGAGTCAGCAGAGCTAGCAGGTGGAAATAATCAGAATCAGGCAATTACACAGGCAGTAAACCAGCCCAGCCCAGCACTTAAAACTCTGCAAACAACTTTTCACCATGTATTGCTCAGAGACACTGCAGCACTGCAGTAAGCTAAGAGAAGTGAATACTGAAAAGGCTTAACTGAGACAAAGAAATGTTAGGGGCTGCCATTGCTGTCATAAACCGACATATGCAACATGCTGAGGGTGGTGACAATGGGAATGTTGCCAACCAACCCCCAGTGAGGAGACGGAGAAGAGTGTACAGGCCCAGGTAACCTACCAGGGGCTACATGAGCTGGAGATAGTGGAGTGCTATAGAGTGGACAGAGGCCTCATGCAGCAAATTGTTGAGCTGTGCAGGCCATGCCTCACACACAGAACCAACAGAGGGGAACCCATTCCAGTGGAAACCAAGGTATGGGTTGGCCTATGAATACTAGCAACAGGTACATTCCAGAGACCAACTGGTGATATGATGGGGATATCACAGGCATCAGCATCCAGGATACTGCACCAGTTTCTGGATGCCATGTCAGCACATGTCGGTTATCATGTATATTTCCCCAATTCCCGTGAGGTATTGGCCAGCAATATGCATCTCTTCCAGCAAATAGCGGAATACCCTGAGGTAGTGGGTGCAATGGACTGCACACACATATGCATCAAAGCACCAGCCGGTGAGCGGGGTAGGGTCTACTTCAACCTCAAGGGCTTCCCCTCCATCAACTGCCAGGTTGTGTGTGATGCCCAGGGCATAATACTGAATGTGTGTGCTGGCTGCCCTGTAAGCTACCATGATTCCCATATCTGGCATCTGACACAGCTGTACCAGACATTTGCAATGGGGACATCCCACATGGTCACCTAGTGGGGGATGCTGGCTATGCACTGGAGCTGTGGCTGATGACACCCATCAGAAACGCACACACACCTGAACAGGAACGCCATAATGAGGCACACACACAAACACGAAATGTAATTGAGCGTGTGTTTGGGCTGCTCAAGTCATGGTTCCTGTGCCTGGACACATCTGGTGGAGCCTTGCAGTACACTCCAACTACATGCACCCAAATTGTCAAAGTATGTGCTATGCTACATAATATGATCCTGTGAAAACAGCTGCAGCAGGACCAGCATAGGCCTGGCCCAAACAGCCCCCCACCATTGCCAAGGTCATCACAGGCAGAGCGTGACTCGGAGGAGGAACAACCTGTCCTTTGAGCCTCGCCTAATAAATGCACTATGGGGGTGGCAAGAGGCATGGCCAGTACACGAAAGCCTAAGGGTGACAGGTGCAAGCCTTCCCTAGCGAAGCAACGTGGCTTGTCAGGCATGTCATCCCAGGCTGACAGACACTGGATCCCCAATGAATGACACCAATACTTTAGACAATTGTTTAAACTGATCATTTTGTCTGTATACTCTGGCATCATTCTTGGTGAGGGCAAGATGCTACCCAAGGTCAGCGTCATACCAGCCTGGGCTACATGATCAGAGAGCTGCTGTATGTCTCATGTCTTGTAGTTCAGGGAGGTACGTCTCATGTCATTCACACCTGCATGGACAATGACAGAGTCATACTTGTACCTGCTTTGGAGTGACCTAAGTGCTTGCATTATGTGGTGGATCCTGCCACCTGACAGGCAGCTTACAGTGACCTTCTCCTTGTTCAGTCAGTTGAGTGGGACATCAGTGTGCCAGACAATAGAGTCCCCTATAACAACTGTATTTGGTGTGTTGTTTGGCCTTAAGGGCTGTGACTGTGAGGCACACTGATTTTGTGAGATATTTGATTCATGGGTATTGTTGAGGGGTGGCTGTTGCTTGGGTATCTGTGGCCAGTACAGTTGCTGCAGGTGTTGGGTAAGGTACACCCCAAAGGTGGCATTGTAACCAAGCACGGTTGTTATTAGTATAGGGGCACAATGACATCACTCGATCTAGATGTGAAACCTTATGAGATAAGGTTGCTTATATAGAAGGTCTGTCCGACCACTGTGGCAACGTGAATGTCAAAGGTGACAGTACGAACAAGTCATGTCCCCAATCACCTAACAACACCTACCATATGTAATGGAGTACTACCTATGTGTTAATGTGTGGGCATGTTGTTATTCCCAAAGGGGATGACTATGCAACTAATGGCATTTAGCTGTAGGCCATGGCTCAGGCACCAGTCATCCATCTCTGAGAGACCCTGTTGGAGTATGCATGTGGCAGCTGGAGAGGTGATCATGGCACCCAGTTTGCAGTCAAGTGTGAACAAGGTCAGCCATATTCCCCCTGTGGTAGCCTGTACATCAGACAAATATATACTGAACAAGAGAGGTCCCAGGACTGAGCCGTGTGGGATGCCACATGTAACTGCTGTATAGTCAGACATGGCACCTGCAATTCTGACCATGTGGGTGCTATTCCTGATCCAGATAGCAATCCATCATGTGAGATATGTGTCCATATCGATGCTGGTGAGCCAATGCATAATGGCCCAGTGGGTTATTGTGTGGAAGGGTTTAGCAAGCTTCAGGTAGGCTGCGTGTACAACTGTCCCTATGTTGATGGACCTGTTAACTGTCAAAAGAATACAAACATGTTCAAGAGGCAAGATCTGCCCACAACAATGCTGAAATGTGTAGGACACAGTGTCTGTAGTTTCCTGATGTCTATGTGTAAGAGTCCCATGACAATACACTCCATAGCTTTGCATAACAGGATAGTTAGGCTTATAGGCATTGTCTGTGTTCCATTCTGGCACCAACTATGTGGAGTGGGAACACTGTCGCTGTATGCCATTCCATGGGTACATATCCTGTATTAACTCCAATATTGCACAGTGATGTAATGTGAGGGTTACGTCTGTCATGAAGCTCGTGTAAGATGCAGGCCGGGACACCAACTGGTCACATTGATGCTGTAATGTATGCTTTGGGGAGGGCAGCACTCACCTGTTACTGTGTGGTGTCAGGGAGGTTACACTTTGTTGGGATGGGTAGTTGCTCCCTAGGGGGGATGGGGGGAGACATCTGCACTGAACCTGTTTGCCAGGATGTTGGCTATGCCAGTGGGTTCAGTGTAAATGTAGTCAGTATGCAGTAACTCACAGCATATCAGTGAGTGTCCACCCAGGTTCCTGACATAACAGACGAAGGCCTTGTGATAGTCCTACTTGTCTGGTGCAATTGTCTGTGAGAAGAAGACCTTAGATAAGTACATGAGTGATCATAGCTGTCTGCTAGTACAGATCACAGATGCTTTCCCCATCTGGGATTGTGCTCTATCATGTAGTAGCTTCCTCCTGAAATTGTACAGCTCATTAATGGCTGGTGTCTATCAGACAGGTCCCATGCCATTGGAGGAGTGAGTCTTGTTGTTATTTGGGGTAGCACAATCCATGCAGTCCACTAGGAGTCCATAGAATGTGTATGTAAAGGATTCAGCAGTTGGAGCTGTATTTCACACTGTCTCAAGGTCTTTGAAGGATACCACCTTGCTGTGGTGAAGTGAGACGTTGGCTCATCAGAAGTTCACCAAGATTACCCAGGATGAGTGTGTGATGTGTATATGTATGTCCACTGAGATAGCTGTATGTTTCAACCTTACCAATGAGGGGTATATTGCTGGTGTATAACATAGAGTCCCCATGTCGGTGATGATCATGTCCAATATGTATTCCCCCTTGTGGCTGTGGTGACTGGTTGTGCCATAGCATATGAATGTACAAATTGTAGTGACTGTAGGGTGAGGTTGTTGCGGCTTGAGTATTATCCCCAGTCAATATTCATGTATCTGATGTCACCCAGTATAATGGTGTTTGTGGAGACCATCATATCCCCCACTGTTCCCAGGAAAGCCGTGTGTGGTTCCTGAGTATGGGAGGGTGGTCTGTAGTAGGCAACAAACTGAAAGACAGTTTTTAACAATGGTAGTTGTATATGTATGGTCTGTGATGCTTAGTGCAGTGCCACTAACCCAGAGGTGTGTGTATCTGTGATGTATATGGCTACACCCCGTAGTTGTGTTGTCCGTTCCAAGTCCTGTGGTCAGAAAGCATGGTATGAAACATAACCTGGTAGTGCTGGTGTGCATTTGTGACCCTGAACTAGGCGTCTGTTAGTGCACATATATTGCTATCCCCCATACTGAGGGGAGTCCTGAGTGGCCACAATATGAGGGTAACACATCTGGTGTTGAGCAACATTACCCTTAGTGTTATTTAACCTGTAATGTCTATGTAGGTGGGTTTGTCTTTTGAGCCCTGCTCAAGAAATGCACTATGATGGTAGCAAGAGCCTTAGCCAGCATTCAAAGGTCCAAGAGTGACAGGTGCAAGCTGTCCATAGTGAAGCTATGTGGCATGTTGAGCATGTCACTACAGGCTGACAGACACTGTATCCCCTATGAATGACACCAATCTGTTAGCCAAGTGTTAAATGTGATATGTTTGTCTGTATACTGTGACATCATACTTGGTGGGTGTAAGATGCTAGACAAGGTCAGGGTCATACTGGCCTGGGCTACATCATGACACTGTTCCTTCATGTACCATGTCATGTGGTTCAGGGAGTAACATCTGAGGTTTTACGCACCAGCATGGACAATGATGGTGCCAGTCCTGTACTTACTTTGTAGTGACCTGACTGCATGTGTTATGTGGCAGATCCTGACACACGACAGACAGCACAAAGGGACTATTCCCTTGTATGGGCTGGTGAGTGGTACATCAGTGTGTCTGACAATAAGTGTCACCTATCACAAATGTATTATGTGTGTTGTGTAGCCCGAAGGCAAGTAACTGTGTGGCACCCTGACATTGTGAACTATGTGAGCTGTGGGAATTGTAGTGGGGTAGCAGTTGTGTGTGTGTGCTTGATGTGGAGGTCTCTGCTGCTTAGGCAGAGTTCATTTACAGCATCCGAGTATGTGTATGTGTGATAATGTGGTTTGAATGCTGTCGCCAGAGGATATGTGAGACTGATATGTGGTGTGTGTTGTTATATTCACCACCTGATAGACTATGCCAGTCATGGGTTGAGAGAGTTCAGCACCCTGTATGTCTCTATAGGTGCATCTCACACATATATCTGGGTTTGTTGTGAGGAGGAGAGTCTTGTCTGTGTACATGAGGCAGACGTGACATTGTGTCTACATCACAATATTCACCAGCTGGACTGGAGAGTGCACACAAAGCCGACCCCTGGACATGCCAGGATATCATCATGACATACTCTGTAGCCAGATGACAAAGGATCAGTAGGATGTTAAGTGTGTAAAGGAGTATATCAGGGATTAGTGCTCAGGTTTGTTGGTATTCTGTAAGAGTAGCTGAGAAGGAATCCAGACTGAATCATGACACCTCCGACAGCTATGTCATATATAGCAATGTACACACATATATGTCATGAGTCAGGGCCAACTGTACCTGACTGACAATGCCGACATCCTGACAGACAGGCTCAGATATACATACCCACCTCCCACTGACGATAGTCCATATCATCATACCAGGAGATATCACATGTAGAATGGATGAACAGCTACCCCCAATGCTAAAAGCGTGGCATCAAGTGCACTACATGGATTACCAATATGTGTCATGCATAAACTACAGAACAAACAGATCCTGCACCTGAACAGTCAGCTGAACCCCCCCCCTACACAGGATGTGGAACCATTGAATGTGTTACAGCAACATATGGCACTCCACACAAGTGTTGGTGCACAACACACCATGGTATGTACAGTCCAGTATGCCTATGAAGTATGATCTGCAAGCCATGGAGTCCATCATGGTTGAAGTCAAAAACCAAGCTATTGGAAGCTGACATACACACAACCCTACTAACTGTGGTATGTTCATGTGCGGATCATGGTTCCCAAACATGCTAGACTGTTTGCAAGGCAGCCACACAGGACATACATCACTGAACACAGCTACACATGTCTCACATACACTTTGAATAGCCCTTTATCAACATCCCAGAGACATGTAGTAGCCACAAAACCAACAAGCTGTGCATAAATATGTGTTGACATATGAAGGAATGTCGATGTGTCCACAGATAGATCACACAAGGTAAGGATTATGAGTTTCTGTTCCAGCCGTTGACACCTGACGACCCACATGGACCATTCCTGGAATGGCATAAAACAAAGTGTACACACATTACCATGTCCAGTCTGATGATGTCAGCACCGTAGAAATACAGACGGAGAAGGGAAACCACCCAGTAAAGCACATAGCATGCCATGCTAATGCGTCTCTCTCTCTAGTATCATAACCTAGTTAGGTAGGGGTTTGAATCCTGCTGACTGTGTTTGTGTGTAGGGGCTGTATGTGTGTGCAATTCTCTTTGAAAGGAGTGGCCTTTTTGAAGACTGGGAAACCACACTACAGATGTACATTCCTCTTTGGAAAGACTGATGATGTCAGCACCCTAGAAATACAGACAGAGAAGGGAAACCACCCAGTAAAGCAAATAGCGTGCCATGCTAATGCATCTCTCTCTAGTATCATAACCTAGTTAAGTAGGGGTTTGAATCCTGCAAATGCTGACTGTGTGGGGGATGTGTGTGCAATTCTCTATGAAAGGAGTGGCCTTTTTGAAGACTGGGAAAACACACTACATATGTACATTCCTCTTTGGAAAGACTGATGATGTCAGCACCCTAGAAATACAGACAGAGAAAGGAAGCCATCCAGTAAAGCAAATATTGCGCCGTGCTCATGTGTCTCTCTCTCTCTCTCTCTCTAGTATCATAACCTAGTTAGGTAGGGGTTTGAATCCTGCAAGTGCTGACTGTGTGTATGTCACTCTTGATCAATGCAGTGTGGGTCTTGCTTTTACTATGTTATGGCATATTATGATTACAACAGTAAGTGCATTGCACACATCAGGTATATGTGTTGCAGATATATATGTGTACATATTCCCTTAATCAGTACATAGGTGTGAAGCCTGCATACTACATGACTACATTTGTTGCCATTGACAGGTTGTGCCGCAGCTTCTCAGATTGTAGGTCATATATGTATGTATGTGACAGGCCCATCCACTGTCGTGATCTGTAGCCAAGGTCATCTGTGCCACACACACCCATGACAGTTACTTTACAGTAGTGTGTGTGAGAGTATATGCCTGGGGTATATATCAGGCATGTTCATACACAACCATGACTGCCAATAATGGACAGTCTTTATAGGTGTACAACCGCCTTGTGTATATGCATCCAGGCCTCCAATGTGTCATGTGACACACCTTGGGACTCCACAATACCTATGGATATGTGGATACCAAGGGACACATGACATAACATGAGGCTGTCTGTACACATTGGTACCCAACATACACGTTGAGGGCTACCCTCAATGTGGTACTGACGGGATAGGAAGTATAGTACATGTGGATGACTATGCCATAGTTGGCTTACTGTTATACAGCATGTATCACATGACAGGCATCTGTCTGTATGATACCCTTGTGTAGGATATGTGTCCCATTCAGGGAATGGATTGTAGGCCACTGCATGCATTACCAGATGTGGATGGACACATCCCTACTGTGTTTGCATGTACCGAAGGGGGCTATATGCCAAACAGGTGTGGACACAGGAATGTGTGGTAGTAATTACCACTGGTTAGTGTTATAGTATAGCACCGGAAGGATACAACTGTTACTGAGTTCCTTATGACTGTGTGTCATTTGTCAGGACAACATCCAATGATTGCTTATAGTCATGCTGTTGAGATTATGTATACTACCAGACCGCAAATCATTGACAGATACTAACAGTATCACCCACAGCATGGTGTCTACCCATGTCATACACACATGTCTACCCATGTTAGTACATAACTGTAGTAGAATGCATACTGGCCATTGAAAGATACTGTGACATGTTCACTATGTGTACAACAGGGTATGCCACATGTCCCATGTGTCTACTATGCACGTACATACAGACAGTGCGCACCCACCATGTTCACAGATGTATACTTGCTAATCTGTACTGCACACATCACACACATACTGTCCACTCACTAACATATGCTGGCAACACATTACACATCAGCCAAGTGGCACATGGGTGGACAATACATAGTCAGAACTAACAGTGGTGTAAACAATGCTGCATTGACAGTCAGAACTTTGATGAATAATGTCTGCTGAGATATACCTACAAGGATGTCATTACACTTTCCTGTTGACTACTTGCTAACATTGCTACACTGCTATAGTGTCACCCTGTGCATCAGCACCATGTTAGCCTGTTCTTCCATCAATGTTACAGATGACAGGAGGTGACACAGGTATCATCATATGCACTGGGTGTTTTGTTGTTTGCCAGAGCCTGACATTGACCCATCCAATCAACATGTCTGTGTGTGTGTGTGTGTGCGGGGGGGGGGGCAACAGTACAGCATGGGCCAATGTTGATGTAATGTGTGTGTGTATGTGTGAGCCCCAGTTGTTTGGTTAATGTGTGTGTGTCTGCATGCACACAGCTCCACTATGTGGCTGCCATATACAGTAGTTTGTGGGACAGCCACAGACTGTACCTGCTGGGCCGTACAGATTACTGTCTCTGGCCCGGTACATACTGGATGTTGTGAGATCAGTGAGGGCACGCCTGCCAGGGGCAATACAACCAGCGGTGCTCCCCCGAGAATCCCTGGACCTCTACCTATGTGGTACCATTCCAGGAATATGGCTATGGCTGCTGTGAGGGGATGCAAGTGCCATGGGTACCACACTCTCCTGGTCAGTGCCAACTGTATGCTGTCCCTCGCCTATGGCCATTGGTGGTGAGGGATGTATTGGCAGTATGAGTGTGCGCATAAATGGGGTTGAACACTGTGTACTGTTGATTGGTGGACCAACGACAGACCCTGTCAAACCTCCCTGTGTCAATATACATGTCTCATCATCAGCACTATTCATGGCAGTGGCTTCAGGTTCCCTGCTGCATTCGGCCAGCCCTAACTCAGCACCTGTGAGAAGAAGACAGGAAACACACTTTACGGTCTACACATGAACACATGCACACACGCACACATGCACACATGCACACATGAACACATGCACACATGCACACATGTACACATGCACACATGAACACTTGAACACATGCACACATGCACACATGCACACATGAACACATGAACAAATGAACACATGCACACATGCACACATGGACACATGCACACATGCACACATGCACACATGCACAGTAATACACTCCTCACTACAGCACATACACACACACCAGCAATCCAACACATACTCTTTAGTGGGTGAAGGTGGGTGTCAGTATCACAAGGTAAACAGTCACCACACACGTGTCAGCATGCAGAATATGTGTTGCACAAGACCATACAGTGCTAGTGTAGACGCCCCAATGTAATAGCAGTATACATGGCTTTGTTGCAACTGTGTCATTGTTCAGTGATTGGCTACACCCTGGAACACAATTTGTACATGGACACAACCCAATGTGTGTCAAAGTGACCTATACACCCACTAGCATTCCAGGACATATATGTGACACTTTGTTTGGATGGCAACTGCTGTGCATATTGTGTATACTGGCATATGTAAGCACACACACACAACATGCTATACATATTGTGTATAGGTGCATATGTTTGCATACACACAACATTGAGGTGCAAAGCAATGACTGCTATGAGTATAGCATGTTTTCATGTACTGCATATGATAAACATGTTCTGTTGTGTACAGCTGTAGCAACTATGCATATCTAAGATGCAGTACAGTGCTGCCACACTTGTGTCTGCTGCACTGTGCAGTGTATGTTCTTGAGGCTGCTACTGACTTTAATGTGATGATTAATGTCTCACAGCAAACATGGACAGCATGCATTATGCATAGGTGTGTTACTTGTACATGGCCTACACCTCACCTATGACGTGCACATTTCATTACCATTATGAAAGTGTTAACACACTCACCAGCATGTACCATCTGCCCTGCTGTCACACCAGAGGGACCTACAAGAATATGACACAGTTTATCAGTGGCCACAACTGTGGCATTGCTGCCATGAGTGAGTGTGCTAATCTACAGTGGAGCAACAGTCAACAGTCACAGGTGTGGAGATACTATTCCAAATATCAGTATTGCACATGAGAGGCAGCACAACTGCTAAACACACAGTACACATCTCACATAAGCATATTCTAACAATACAGGTAACAGTAGTCTACAGCTAGGGCATATTACCTGCATGCTCCATGTCATCCTGCTGGTTATCTCCAGCCTCCATGATGACACATGCATGATGTTGCTGCTGCTGTAGGCCAGGAGCCACCATGCTTAGGAGCAGCTCCTCCACTCTGGTGAGGGGGGGGATGTATGGGCACACCACCACCTGTAGCAAGCTGTTGCCTATGGATATCAGATGCACGCTGCCGGACATGTCTGATTAAATCACTGCAGTGATGGTGTACCTGCTCATATGTCCGGTTATGCATGCCTATGTCATTTATCCGGCGAACAAGATCTTGCCACAGTGCAGTGCGCTCATGCTGGTGCTGGCTGGCCCTGGAAAAAAGCCGTGCATAGTTTTGATACAGGCTGGCCTGTATGACCTCCTCCTCTGCAGCTGTATACACAGGATTGCGGCGATGAACCATAACCCTGGAAGACAATTAAACAATATGTGTGAGAAAGTCATGTGGCACACTTAACATTATGAAGTACAGATATCACTTAACTGCCAGATATAGCATCTGTCTGTCTATCAGAGGATACACACCTTCAATACCACTTATCAGTGCTCAGCCCACAACTGCCTGACAGTGGCTGCTGCACTCCATACAACAAACCAGTATACACCAGTACTTGACACACTGTATTAGATACAATGCACAACCTCACACTGGGGGTATATATCAAGCTAAAGCATGATGAATATTGTCATCCAATGCAATGAATGTAATGTACAGTTACAGTATTAACAGTAAACCACCCTACTCTTTGATGTCATACCCCTACCTAACATATGTGCATGGTTGTTAATATAGCGGGCATACTGCTGTAACAAAGTATACATGTTGCTAGGTACACACACATACCCTGTAACACACATGTGATTGCGGCCATGGTACAGGCATCATTATACACACATTAGTCAAACATACAACACACGAATGTATGCCAACACAGATGAGCATTACCTGTGTACCTTATAGTACTGTGTGCCCCTACTTACAGATACCTATGCCTGAGGAATGTAATCTGTGCAGGCTACAGGAAACACACAAGAC